>NW_020956030.1:217411-251020 GCF_003031625.1 Empidonax traillii
AACCCCCCCAAAAAACAAAAACAAAAAACTTAAGGTTTAATTTTATAAAGAGTAATCATAAAATGAACAAACAAGAAAACTAATTCATTCATCTAAGTAACAAAGAAAAATACGCCAACTCAAGATTTTCCCCACATAAAACACTGAGAAGTTTATGCTGTGTGTGGATATAATTTTTAAAGTAAGATAAACAACAAAAGCCTAAAAACACATGGAATTAAAATCTGACAAATAATATCTCTGTGCTGAAAACGCATTTAAAGATTCCCAGAATTTTTAATGGGTGCCTTTAACTGGTAGTTTAGAACAAACTAAACCTCTGTAGATTTTCCAATATTTGGACTTTCATAAAGCAAATCCAAATTTGCATTTGAAGTTTGTTTTTGTGGAATTCTCTTAGACTAGAAACCCCAAATGAGAACCAATGATTCATGGTGTGATCTCTGACTGAAATCAGATCAGGAAAGAAGAAACCTGCCTGAGAAAACAAAGACCAAGAGAAAACCATCCTCTCTCTTTGAAAAGAAAAACAAAAAGAAAGTGTGGGGGTGGAAGGATGAGAGGATAAAAACAAAAGGGAGCTAGAGAGGGAAAGGTAAAGGGGAAGAGGAAAGAGGAGGAAGAAAAGGGGAAGCAAAAGGGAAAAAGAAGAGAGGAATGGAGAAATGAGGGAGGTGGGCAGGCAGTGGGGAAGGGGAGAAGAGTTCACAGCAAACCTTATGAAGATCTTGGTATCACAAAATCACAGAATATACTGAGCTGGAAGGGATCCACAAGAATCATAGAGTCCAAGTCCTGGCCCTGCACAGGACCATGCCCAAGAGTTATGTCGTACGCCTGAGAGTATCATCCAAACGCTTCTTGAACTCTGTCAGATCACCAGAGCTGATCTTTCCTGCTTTGTCAGTGAGATTTTGAAGTCAAGACACCATACAAATGTTGCACAATCTCTTTTCCTAGCAACATCCTATGTCAGCTGAGATAAAGATTGTCATAATATCCAACTTAAGGCTCAATTCAGATAAATTTAAAATTATTCCTAAATATTTTACATCTCATTCTAGCAATTGCCAGTTGTCCTTCATAGGACATGAGGCAGCACCAAGGGCTGAAAATGGATGCCTTTTAATGAAGAATTAATATTTATTGAATATTTGGCTATAACTATATCAGAATATTTTAATGAATAAAACTAAATAATGGGGGTAGGGAGGGGGGAATCATGGTGAGGAAAGTGAATGCACAGCAGCATTAACTTTCAAATAGTCATGCTCATACATTCTAGCAGTGACTTTCACTATGTGATTTTCCACAGGACACTCCTGAGCCCATCCTCTGGTGGATATGGCCTCTTCCCAGGTAGGAGGACACACTTGGCTCACTCTGCCTTCTGTCTGGCAATGCACCGGAGGCCTGCTGAGCCTGACAGTGCATGGTCTGTCACGTTGCCTGGCTTAAGCAAAGCTGTACTAAAATGTTGCAGGCTGTGTATTTGTTGACCATCCAGAGTCCAGCTGGGAGAAAATTTATCTTCTTTAAATACTTGTTATCTTTGTTAGCTAACTCATCATCATTTAGGCAGCTTAAGTCCATACACATGAAGGGCACAACAGCTAGTACTATCAATGTGGACACTGAAATGATCCATGAAGGAGAATATATGGCCACTGCTTCATAATCAGATACTACAAGTGATTTACCTTCTAACATTTTTTACATTCATAAATCTAAAATGCTTTCAGCTCAATATACAGTAGTTGTTTCCCCAGGGAGTCTTAGTTTAGATCCTGTACCTCCTCTGCAGTGTGGAACTCCTTTACCTGCCTTTGCAGCTGTTTGACTGAGGTCAAATGAGTCATCTAAGGTCACAGAGTGAAAGAATGACCCAGAAAGATGCTGAAACCAGGCCAGGACCTTTTAAAGTTCCCTGCTGCAACTACTGAAGCACACTGTCTCCCTTGAATAATTCTGCTTGTTGATCCCCACAGAACATACACATTTCCTAGTGCCACAGGAAATGAAAGCTTACATCCAAGCTGCTGTAAGAGCTAGCATGCAGTTGGAACAAAACTCTTTTTTTAAACCTTATATCAGTAACATTACTTCCATTCCTATACTTCAGGATATGCTTACATCCTGAGAAAAAATGGTAAAGAATACAAACCCATGTCCAAATACATCCAGCTTTGCACAAAGATCCCATCTTTGTAGTTCTCGGATGTTCGCCTTTTCTTTGACTGGATTAAATTTGACAGTTTTGTTTTAGGTTTTTCCATCACCAAGACAGTTTGAGACATTTTTATTTTCTTTCAGAGAGAAAACATCATTGTGTTTGCAAGAATCAGAGGAAACCCACAAGGATTTCACATGTAAAATCCAGCCTGGAGTCAGGTGCAATGTCCTGCCTATGCCACACACCTTCCACATAGAAAGTCTGGGGAAATAATGTGCAATTACCGCCCAGCAGCTAGGCTGTGTATGGCTTCCTACATCAAAGACGCACCAAAAAAGTGGATGATACTACCCACCTGAATAAAATGGCAGGATCTGATTGTTACATTTCTGCATAGAATCAGTTTTTATGTACTTAAAATGAAACAAATAATTTTATATATGTGATAAGAAGGAAGAGAATGAAAGTGAAAATGCAATTGAAAGCAAAATTTCAAACATTTAGATCTTCACTTTTCAAAAACTCAGCTCCCAGCCTCACACTGAAGTTTTCTTTGCTTCATCCACACTGATTCCAGATGTTTAACTGGCATATAAACACATATAGTGTTTTCCTTTTCCCTGTGGGGAGCCAATATGGCTCACATTCCATCACTTAAATGCAGAACTAGTCCATTAGTAAAAATAATAGTGATGCCAAAATGCCTGACGTCCTGCAGGCACAGTAAGGGTGAGAGTTTTTAAAAAAAAGGGCTATGTACCAACCATACCTTAAGGCTTGCACTCAGCTTGGGGCAGGTGACTTTCCCACCTCTCATCTCAGTCAGTGTTTTTGTTCTGCTTTTTCTTTGTAGATTGTGCCCTGCTTAACTCAATGTTCTGTTAATCTTGATTGCTGGTAGCAAGTACTCTGAACATCTGCTCTGAATTTACTTTTCAGATAACATCTATATGGGAGGGTGGGGGTTGTGATGTTGGGGTTAGGCTGAAAATGGCAGTCTGCAGGAGAGAAGGAAAGGTCAGTACCATTTATAATAATAACAGCTATCTACAAGCCCGGGGACTTCAGCAGGTATCTCTTTCCTTCCCAGTTACACACAGCTGTCTCAGAGCAGAATACCACAGCCATTTTGTACTAGTAACACTGTGCAACAGTTTCAAACAAAGGAAATTAAATATATATTTATTCATGGCTAAAATACAGGACAATTCCAGGGATGCAGACTGGAATTCACCTGGAAAGGGGCCAGAACACAGGGGCCAGCTTTTCACCCTGGGAAAGGACCAATGTGCACATTTCTGTGATCAGAGGTCATCAGGCTTCAGCTTTGTGTCTAGCCATAGGGACATAGAAACTTGGCATAATTCAAATTTGGCACTGAAGAAAACAGTAGGAAAAAGCAATCCAGCTCTACCTAAAATAAATAGAAAGATTTCTGTAGGAGTTAGACCATGGTGAATCAACTCTTGTTTCTTAAACATCCTATTTTATCCCTGGGGCTCAAGTCACCTTCTTTTTAGTTATGATATCTGATGGGATTTCAGCCTAAGCTGTATGGCTATGATCTTATGTCCTATAATTCAACCTGCTCCAGAAAATCTCTATTTATTGAGTGATGAATAATAGAATTACTTAGCAGCTTCTTTTAGCTTTCAGAAAAGAAAACATGGTATTGTATGCACTGTTTCAAATGTTTTTCTTTATTTTCCCATGGGGATTTATTATTAAAAAGAAAAGAAAAAAAAGTACAGTAGTTAATTCAGATGGTTTCACGTTGCCTAGAGCTATTGACTGATATATGCAAAACCTTGCCATTATGTTTTCAAAGCAGCGACAAATAGAATTAGGAGTGCAATTCCTTTGATGATACTTTGAATTTTTTTTTTAAATTACCTTCCATTATTGTCTGGGCTTGATCCTTCTCCCTCAGAAACTAGTGGGAGTTCTGCCACTGACTTCAGGGGAAGGAGAATTGGGTTGTTTTCAGCACAGATTTTAAAACAAAGGCTTGAAATTGGCAGGAAAAAAACACTCTGCCATGAATCCAGACAGCAGATTGCCAGATGGCAACTTTTCAGAGTCATGCAAACAAATTTGCTATATTCAATATAAATATTTGAAGGGGGGCAGGGGGATGAAGAGAAATAGAATCTCCACCAATACTGTTATTGCTCTAGAAAGCACCTGAGTCTGGCTTTCCATGACAGTTTGTACTACTGGGTAAGTGAAGAAAAATAAGAGTATTGGAGAAGGAAGAGATTCACGCTTTTATTTGGGGGAGGCAGTTTAGGAGCAGTTGATAGACTTTCACTAGTGGAGCACATGCTCTCTGTACAACAAAAAAGAGAGAATGAGACACTCCAAGTAGACATTTTGAGCTTCTAGGTTAGAAACTTGAGGTTAGGCACTGTGAGTAGCCCTACAATTTACAAGTGAAATCTTCAATATATGGTTCACCATCCAGATCCACTCAGCAGGGAACAACCAAGAGAAGAGACAGGTCAAGAATTCCAGAAGAGCACTGTTGTTGGACTTCTTGGTCTATTATGTTTTGTTAAGTTTTGTTTTAATGCAAGTAACACTCAGAAAAGACAGAAAGTGAATGTAGAACAAATAAAAAGAATATTTTTTTTTGGAAATTAAGATCTACTTAGAAGAATGTCCTATGAGCAATAAAAATTTAATATATCATTGAACTCAGAAGCCTTGACTTTTTTCCTGTTGAGTAAAAAGGCTAAACAAGAAGAGGTATGTACACAGGTCAGAGTAAGAGAGCTCTAAGACCTTTACTTCACTGTCATAGTTCTTTTTTCAACTTCATCTAACATTAAAAATAAAGCACATCTGCCCTGAATTCTCTCTGCATACTGTTTCCTTCCTCCTGTGGTGAGGGGTGCACTTTTAGAATGGCAGAAGGTTTCATCTTTTAACATATAACGAAATCCACATTCCAGTCAAATGTGATCAGCTCTGACAGTGCAGAAGGATATTTTTATTGTTCTTGTTTGCCTTCAGAGTGCCACTGCACATTACTAAGCGTGTTGGTTTCTTGCCACCTCTATTTTAAGCTGTTCAGAAATCTGGGAAGTGAAGAAATATCTGCCTTTGCTTTTTAAGGGGAAAACCATTACTTAAGGAAGCAAATGTTTTAAATAACTTAGTCTAGAAAATGCATGTGTTCTTAGATGGACACGCTTATTTTAGTAAGACAGAACGGACCATATCTTTGAATTAACCTTTTGTTCCTCATAACCCACTTGTAAGCACTGTGCTGACCTCATGGGAAAGAAAATCAAATCAACTGTAAATTGCCTGAACAGATTTGTCTGAACCCATGGAGCAGTAAATCCTACATTGACATTACTTACTCAAGACAAGTGGTATTTGCCACACCTTTTACTCGGAAGGTCACACAGAATTTTTTATACTCACTAAAAAAATATAGCAGTGGGCTACAAGCTTGAATTACTTATCTGCGTATGATTCCTAGAGCACAGAGGAAGTGAGCAGAGAAGAGATGACTAGTAGAAAAGATCAGAGGAGCAAGGTGAGAAAGTGAGAAGGAATACTTTCAGGTTCTGATAAAAGAGTTTCATTTCAGATGGATCTTCTTCTCAGCTTACTTCAGGGACTGGCATATGGCATATGCTACAGATGGGTAGGCAGCGATACACATACAGCTGTAAGGTTCTGGCACTCCTGGTCCTGGCCTACGCTGCCAGCTGGCCAGCAGAAAGAAGGTTTGCAGGACAATTTGAATTTCCACAGCTGTCATACAAAGCATGAGGTCAAGACAGGTGAGGAGAAAGAGGAGACACTGGAGAGACAGAGGGGGTTGTAGCTGACTGGTCCTTGCTTGCAGCGCAGAGACTGAGTTTAACCATGACAACCGCAATATCCCGGGCAGCAACTTTTTCCATGTACAAGCCCTTTATTTAAATGATGTGCTAATGCAAGTTTTAGGTCTTGACAAGATTGGGCTCTCTGGAATTTCTTACTGATACATGCTGAGTATGCTACAAAACACATTAGTACCATGCAAGATGGGTGATTATTGATTGTCTAATGCATAGTAAATATATCAAATCAATTGGAGCACTTTTTTTGGGAACAAAGTACATCTCTTTCTGCTAGTTATATTTAGGAAAACTCACTTTGACACAAATGTGTGTGTTAACAACAAATATTTTTTTAACACAAAGAAAATTAAACCCCCTTTGTTGCTGAAACTAAAGTCAAAACCAAGGCTCTCTGCACACTTCCAAAATCCTCACATTTTTTGCTAGTAGGTTTATAATAATAATTTATTCCTATTTTCCCAGAAATCAAAAATCACTATGCTCACTTTATTAGTATGACTCACTTGAACTACATAATTTCATAGATATCAATTTTAATGAAATTTAGTTGTTTATTATTTGCAAATTTTTGAAATCAGATAGTTTTATTATTATATTAATTATGTCAAGCCGTTTGAACAAAACATTTCCCATGAAAAAAATTGATAACACAACTTTATTCAAGATAGTGAGAAGAAGACTGAAATATGAGGAATTTCAGACTAATAGGGCTGAGTAACTGGATAACAAAATGCCAGAAGAATACAAATAGGAAAAAATTTCTCCTCTGCAGAAAAGCTGAAAATGTTAGGATGGTGCAACATGGAGAGGAAAAGGCTCTGGGAAGACCTTATTTTGAACTTTCAATATATAAATAAGGCTTATAAGCAAGATTCAGAGAGGATTTTTACCAAGTCCTGTGGTAAAAACACAAAAAGTAATGGTTTTAAACTGGAAGATGGCAGGTTTTGAGTAGGTATTAGGAAGAATTTTTTACTGTGAGGGTGGTGAGGCACTGGAACAGGTTACCCAGAGATGCTCTGAATGCCCCATCCCTGAAAGTGTTCAAGGCCACTCATTGGATTGGGCTTTGAGCAACTCAGTCTAGTGAAAGGTATCCCTGCCCATGGCAGGGGGATGGAACTATATGACCTTTAAAGATCCCTTCCAACCTAAACCATCCTAAGATTCTATGATTCTATAGAATTGTGAATAGAGGATAAAAACTCTGCCCTCAGATATACAAGGTGAGCTATAATCTGTTCATCACACTGCAAAAACAAGACCTTGAGGGCCTGATAAGTAGTTTCACAGAAGCATCAACTTAGTGTTCAGAGGCAGCCAAAAAAAAAATTCATATACTATGAATAATGGTAAAGAAACAGAGAATAAACCAGAAAATATTATTCTAGAATATAGATCTACTACGCACTCTGACTTTTAATTTTGTACTCTAGTCATCTAATCTCAGAAAACGTACATGTCAACAAGGTTCAAAGACTATTTTTATGGATGACTTAACAGGCTCAAAACTTCTGCTCAGAAAAGAGGTGGTCTAAGATCATAAGACAAATGTCTAAAGTGTTGGCCAGAGACTCATTACTCATTGCTCTTCTAGTGCTAAAGGTGGTTGCTGGCAAAAAAAAAAAAAAAAACAAAAAAAAAACCAGTAGAATTATATTCAGAGGAAAGAAAAAGGTAGTTTTTCATGTAACATGCAGATAACCTTTGTAACAAGCTGCCAAAGGACGTAGTCAATACAAGAGATATATGTGGTCAGGGGAAACCAAACAACTAGTCGAAAGAAAGGTTCACAGAAGGTTACTAAATAGACAAACTACAGATGTTGGGGGAAATACTTGAGCTGAAAATAACTGAAGACTAGGAAAGCATTAAAAAGAAGTATCATGCACTCTTGTTCTTTTTCTTCTTCTCCCTAAGTGTGCACTTAAAGGCCAGTGTTGCTGAACTAGATTAATCTGAACTGCGTCACTGCTCTTTCATTCCTATTATGAACCTCTGCGTTATAAATTGTATGCATTGTGGCTCCCTGAACAATTGTCCAGCAAGGAAACACAAATTTACATTCAGAAGTATTAATAAAGGTAACTGTATCTTAACAGATTATTACAAAAAGTGTATGAGAAAGGTTTTGAGGACAGAAAAGGCCATTTTGGAACTCAATCTAATTCTTGGTCCTCTGTAAAGGAGGACAGAAGCCTAAAATGAATTCAGAGAGATGAGCAAGCTAAGAAGAGAGAGAGAGACCAATGGTAGTAAGAGTAGGCAATGGGATTGTCCCTCACACTGCTCCACAAAGATCCATTACCTTAGATGTTAACCATCTTCTGTTCTCCTTCCCAAACCAAACTGATCTTTCCTTTGAGAAAAAAAAAAACAAACCCACAACTCTCTTTCCTTCTATATGACCAACATACAAGAAGCACACATTCTTACTTGGTCTGTAATACAGAGTTCTCAAGCAAATATGCCTTTCAGAGCCAGCACAAAAGGCTTTGTGTCCCTCTTATATTAAGTATTCAGAAGGCCACAGAGGTATAGGATGAGGTGGACACTGAAACCTGGAAAGCTGGAGATTTGTTAAACCACTTCTGTATTAATTTGGTGAATAAATGTGTTACCAGATTCAGTAGGCAAGGCTAAAAGCGTCTCCTTTGAAAAAGACCTCACTGAAAAGGAAGTGACCAGATTAATTTTTTTTTTCTTTACAAAATCAGATGAGGAACAGCTATCCTATACGTAGGGGTAAATTTTTCCTTAACAAAATGGCATAGACTTTGCATAAGAGCAGCATCTTACTTCCTTTTCTGACCATACTTTAGGAGAACTTAGGCTGCTGAGCTTTTGCGCAGGTCTGCATATCTTGTACTATGTAGGTAATTTGTCCCTCGAGAATCTCTCTGGTACAGTGATGCCTTCAAGGAAAGCTACACTCTTAGTCTGTGTTGCTATTCATAAAGTATTGAGTTTGCCCATTGGTCAGGAATCACTTGTAGTGTTTAGCTGTAAATATGTTCCTGATACAATTTTGACCCATATGAACGAACACTTTCTCAAACAATGCAGGGGAAAATTCAGCATACAACATACCCCAGAGTTTCCTACAGACAGCACAGGGGTAAAGCCATTCTAGTTTGAGGAAGGAAAGAAAGAATGTAGTCAGAAACATATAAGCTTACATCAGTTTGCCTTCGAACCAGATAAGACTCTCTAGCCTTTTTTTGTTTACTAATGCAGATGAGTCTTGGGAAACCAGCCTGCATTAAAGCTAAGTCCCCCGGGAGCTCCTCACACATACAAGGTACAGAGCAGGCTCCAGCAACCCCAGCCAATACAGAACAAAAAGGATGTGCAGCTACAGCATGTGCATAACTCAGAAAGCTTCATTACTCAACAATGCAAGGGAATTAACCACCCTTTTGTGCCTTTTTTTTGTTTGTTTTGTTGGGGTTTATTTTGGTATGGACATTACTGATGGTGACTATCCTTTGTATGTGCATAAGGATAACCCGTTGTGATGTGTATCTATTCAGATTTACTTATGATGTTTTCTTCTTATTTCTTTTTATAAAGGAAGAAAATACTTTTGTCCTCTGAGAATAACATCAGTGAATCCCAGAAACTAGAAACTATTTATTTTTCCACATACATAATGCACTTGTGCGCAGTTCTTTTGGAGTAAAAGAAAAATAAATGATTCCTCTGTCCTTGGAAGGGAAGACAAAACTTCTTGAGGAACATCTTTAGCTGCTGTTAAAACTTGACAGTATGTAAAATAAAACATTTAAAACAGACAAATCTGATTCAAATATCTTCTCGGCTGCATGTGGAATCTGTTTAGACCTCATGAGATGTTATTTCTCTAGGAATTATGGATAGAATTTTCCCTTTCAGAATGAATTTGCAACGGCTTGTGCCATCAGAAAAAAAAACTTTGATGATGCATTAACATGGTCCTGACCCAGCTGGTTGGCATGCACTGTCACTCCAAAATTCCATTAAGAGGGTGCCTGAGGACATGAACTCAGTTTGACTTGAAAGCTTCATGTGTTTCAATTAAAAACGCATTTATTTAATTAATGTACACATTAGAGAGAACACTGGTTTTAAAAGGAAGACTGAATCTGATAGACTATCTTCATCTCCTTTTTCTAGGATATCTGGGAATTGTTGCTTTTTTTGCAAGTGTAAGATGTAGGAAAGGGAAGAACAGAAATGTTGCAAATTAATAGGTAGGAGGCACTGAGGAAGACGTCAGGCCTGTTGGACTCAAAGTAGTTATATTTGGAGGTGGATAACTCTCTTCTTTTTTTGTTTGTTTGTTTGTGTCTTCTTTTTGGTGGGTTTGTGGATGGGGGTTTGTTTATTTTGGTTGGAGGGTCGGGATTTTTTTTTTTTATGGCTGACAAGACAGTGTTAATTTCACTTGCAGGTGCTAGAAACAAGAGGACTTTAGTCACAATGGAAGAAACCTTTTTTGTATCACTTCAAATGTAAAATCGATGCTTTTTATAATACAATAAATGGAATAAATTCCACCCTTGCTGACACCGGAAAAATTTCATTGAAAGAGAAGTGTAAAGTGATGAAGGAAAAATATGACTAAGGGAAATGTCACCAGGGATGTTCCTTCTGTACCTAGTTGCCATGGACCCTATTTGCTATTTTATTAAAATGTTCAGCTACTCTGACCAACTTCCTTCAGTTTAAAGATCATTTGCACTCCACAGCAGAGTTTAGGGCTTTATTAAAGTAAGATTCAAACTCCAAGTGCAGTTGCCTTTTCATAAGTCTCGAAGGATCTTGTGAAGAAGATGCCACTTCAATCCTGCTTTTACAGATGTTTCTGTTGCAGTAGAAAGATGTTTTCTGATGCAGTAATAGCAGAGTTCATTTTAAATAATTAACTGTCATGTAGATTGCAGTCACCAATGGATACATCTTTCCTAAGACACTCCCTAAGGTATCCATTCTTATCAACCTAATGTAAATAGAGCTTTAGTTACCCAGAGACACACCACATAGATCTTATCTAGCATAGGAATAGCAAATTAGCGCTGACTGATTCTTAGGTAGCTATCAGCTAGCTGGCAGCTGTGATTTTTCATATCCAGTACATCTGCTTGATACCATATGCCAAGGCTAGATCTAGGGATTTTGGCACCTTGCTCTGGTTGGACAAATCCTTTGACATGTTTTCTCCTTGATGTGAGACCAACAATGAATAGCTTCAATTACATTTGCACTTAGTATTGTCTCAATTATTTATTTACTTTGAGCAGTTGTACAAATGGGACAATTCTGCAATCTGATAAAAAAGAAGGGAGCTTTGTTACATATCGCAGAATAATGATGTGTTGGAGAGTGGACACACAAGTATTGCTTTTTGAGCTGCTGTCACAAAGCTTAATCTCACTTACTAGAAAGGAAAACTGGTAGTTTGTGAAGGTTTTGTGGCCTATTGAAAAAGATTCAAAATCCTAAGAACATAACAACCATACAGAATCTTTTAGATAAAATGCAAATGGAGCCATACTACCTCATGGTTGCCTGAACTTAGTGCAGTAAACCAACAGAACAAATCAGTAATTTCAATTTTGCTTATATTATACTCGAATCCATCCAGCACCAAGAATGTGATTCTCTCTTCCCTCTTCTCAGCTGCATTTCCCCCCCTACCTTTGCCAGTTCCAGAGTTTCTGAAAATGCACAGAAGCTCAGAGAACGAACTGCTCCAGCTAAACTATTCTTGAGGAGGTAGGGGGAGAGCAGAAAGCTTATTCTCACAGAATCACAGAATCAACTAGGTTGGAAAAGGCCTCTGAGTTCATCAAGTCCAATCTATGACCTAACATCACCCTTTTGACTAGACCATGGCACCAAGTGCCACATCTAGTCTTAAACACCTCCGTAAACACCTCCAGGGACAGTGGCTCCACCACCTCCCTGGGAAGCCCATTCCAGTGCCCAGTCACTGTTTCTGTGGAGAATTTCTTCCTAATGCCCAACCTAAACCTTCCCTCGTGCAGCTAAAGACTGTGCCCTCTTGTCTTACTGCTGGTTCCCTGGGAGAAGAGACCGACTCCCACCTGGCTACAACGTCCTTTCAAGGATTTGTAGAGAGTGATAAGGTCTCCCCTGAGCCTTCTCTTCTCCAGGCTAAACAACCCCAGCTCCCTCAGCCTCTCCTCACAGGACCTGTGCTCCAGACCCCTTGGTAGCCTCATTACCCTTCTCTCTATACACTCCAACACCTCAACGTCCTTCCTTAATTGAGGGGCCCAGAAATGGGCTGCGCTGAGGTGCAGCTTCACCAGTGCCAAGTACAGGGAGACAATCATTTCCCTGGTCCTGCTGGCCACACTATTCCTGATAGAGGCCAGGACACTATTGGCTTTCTTGGCCATCTGGGGACGCTGCTGGCTCATGTTCAGTCTCCTGTCCATCCCAGATCCCTTTCTGCCTGGCCACTGCCCAGCCACTCTGTCTCCAACCTGTAGTGCTCCATGGGGTTATTGTGGCCAAAGTGCAGGACCAGGCAGTAGTTCTGTTGAACCTTATATGCTTGGATTTGGCCCATCTATCCAGCCTGTCCAGGTCCCTCTACAGTGCCTTCCTACTCTCCACCAGATCAACACTGCCCCCTGCAACTTTACTAATGGTGGACTGTTCCAAACAGGTTTCCTTACATGGTGGCTCACAGGCTAAATCTGCCATGAGAGAGGAGATAGGGACAAACATTAATGACCAGTCACAGAGAAGGGCAGACCAATCCCTTTTGGTAGCACTCTGCTTTTTTCTGTGTTAAAAATACTAGGTAACCATAACCAAAATGGTTTTAAACAATAGTGTCCAGAGTATTTTTTTCTGAATGAAAGAAATTAAATTAATTCTTTAAAAAATGCAGTGCTATTTATACTAGTTTTTCATATGAGTCTACCTTCACTGGAAAAGTTAAATGGAAATTCCAGTTTTAATAAATTGAAAACTGCTGATTTCTGCTGGATGGTCTCAGCTGTGGTTGAGCACACCTACAACACAACAAATCTTGTATGTGAGACCAACCAGCCTGACAGTGCCTCTGTGGAGACAGAAAAGGTCACAAACCCTTCTTCCATGGGCTGAAACACAAGGGCCCAGTACCGTGATTTACTACTGTGGCCAGAAAGGACACCTGACGATGAGCTGACTACAAGCAGTGTACAGACACAGGATACTGCTAGTGCTCTGGTATTGACTGACTTTGCAAATGCTGCAGTCTGGTTTGGAGACATTCAGGAACAGCAAAGCTACATGAACGATCTAAACGTGGTGGGGAGAAGTGGGGGAGAGGAGACAACAAAGGAAAGGGGGATGGGGTGTTTCTAATTTATTCTCCACTTGTGGAGTCACTATCAAAATTCATTAAACCCCAATCAGTTCACTCATCTTTTTTGCATAATCCACTGCTCCGAGAAACAAAACAACAAAGCAAGTATGAGCAGAGCCTCTGGCCATCGGAGCATCACATTTTCTTTCCCTCAAGAATACACACCTCAAGAAAGTTACATGCTAAAGGTTGTAGATGCTGTACACATTTCTCTTCCATGTTTCAAGGGGATGAAATGGCACATGGCTTTTATCTTTTTAAAATTATAGTTCTTTTTATTTATAAAGACTTCAGCTTGAAAAGCTGTTAAAAGTAATAAACCGCATCTTTCTGAGAATACAATTCCATTATTTAATCATGCCCAGAGGCAGTAAAGACACTAGGAAATAATTGTCTTTTCGTCACTCAAGCATGAAACACCCAACACTGTTTGAAACCTAATTCTAACAAACCTTTAATATTCTAGTTCAGAAATCCCTTGACCATGGGCAAGTACAATCTCATTTCTCCGTCCTTTAAAACAATCTGATGAAGTATCCCAGCAGCCATAAGTTGTGTTTTCTTCTCTAAATTCTTTTTTTTTTCTAGTCTTCAAGATCTATCAGATCACAATTCCATTAGTACGTTAGTATCCCTGTAAGATATTAATTCATGTAATTTCTTCAGTCTGAAAACTGCCCTTTTAATTTTGTGGAAATCACATGTAAAGGAAACTGAACACGAGGAACAATGGATCTAGAACTACTGTAGTTAAATAAAGATGGAAAGACTGTGTTTACTGCAATTGCATTGTTTTGGCAAAATTTGCCTTTCTTGCACAGATGCCAGTTTTTCTCCTAATTAGTAAGTATTTGCAAAGCCTTACAGTATGTTTTTCCATACTATGATCAAGAGATTTGTCATATATCAAAAAATCACAAGATTCTGGTGATCAAAAATAAACTAGCTAGTTAATGATAACACTGTAGCTCGTACGTAATAGCCCAGTAAGTGAAGGCATACACTAAGATGATGCAGTTATAGGACTGGATGTCTCATCCTGACTCCAAAAGCACAGGAGATATAGGGGATTGATATTTAGTACTGATGGTCCATAAGTAGTAGACTTAGATTCAAGTTCAGAGCTAAAGTACAGTTTCACTCTTCGAATTAAAAAAAAAAAAACAAATCTTTTAAACTGTGAATCTAGGCACAAACAAGTCAGAGTACAGACAGCAGTAGACTGGGAAGAAGAAGGTGGTATTAGGTGGAAAAGGGGAAAAGATGATAAAGAGTTCTTTAACATTTGATGTGGTAGCAGTGTACGTAGTGGTAGCAGTGTACGTATAGTGAATCTGTCTTTCAGTTATCATCTAATATGAAAACAAAAAAATTCTAATCCTTTGTCTAAGAAATTTTCATGGGTTTTTTTACAAAAAGAATACAAACACTACAAATTTACCTTCGGCTTGAATAGTTGAAGTTACTGATATTGTCCTTTTTTAATGATATCTGCACATCCCTTGAAAAACAAATGACAAGTATGTACTATGCTTTCAGCAGACTTCCTCTACTGGTAGTCATATCTATAAGGGGTCTCAAGCACATCAATAAAAATGCTATTAAATAATGAAGAGTTAAAAAATAAAATGCTTTTTATAGACATCCAGTGCTTTTTATAGACTCTCTGACTAAAGTGAAAGAATTTGAGCATGGGCAGAAACAGAAATGCACTTCAAGTTGTAATTTGTGAGTTACTCCTCCTTTGCAGAGCTCCAGTGAAATAACTGGGCCATTTCACATTGCAATTGAAATGATCAGGGCCTGAAATAGTGCAGATGGAACAGGGGATGTAAAATGACTTCTAAATCCTGCAGATACATGCACAGTACCTAAAATAATCAAGAAGACAGATTATTTACCTTAATAAAAAGGAAATAAAATAAAGACATGCCAGAGAACAGAGAATAGTCAGTTATAACAGTGAAGTACTTAGACAAGAATAATGCAGAAAAAAAATCAGGAGACAAAAATTTATACCCTAGATTTTAAAAGTAGGGAAAATGGTTTATTTCAAGCAAGTGCCACCAAAAATAAATTGTTTCTGAGCCTCTGTCTAAAATATCATGCGGAGCAGCATCTGAGTACAGGGCCAGATCTCTCATCATAGGCAGGTCTTTCTAAAAGCAAAGAGAGGTGGGAACATCAAACAGCTTGTCAAAACCATTGCTGTATTTTTATAAACCAAAAAGAGCAAATGCAAAGGAGACACTTAATATTTTTGTATGTTTGGGCATATTACTTTTCATTATATTCATTAAAAAGTCAACTTGTCTGGCTTTTCCCAAAGGTACTGATTGGAACCTGGGGAATGCACATCACTCTGAGAGCTGAATATAAAGACAATTCCAATTTGGAAATGTCTAAACAATTTCTTTGATTATTTCTTCATGGAAGTTGTTCAGATTTACTTCGATTGTGTTTTTTTATATATAGGCAAATACACATCTCAATAATGTTATGGGTGTTAGCAGAAAAAAAGTTATTACTGTAAATATGCATTTTCTGCTAAGATTATGCCAAATAACATTAAAGACTATCAAGGTAGTGCACAGCACAGAGAACAGCTAAACCCTCTATCCTCTGTCCTCTTGGTATTTTATTGCCTTGCCAAATATGTAGTGAAACTGAAATAAAGAAGCTCGGTGAGTGGATTTTAAATTAACTGACAATTTGAACTTTGAATGATCACTGTTTTGTGAGTATTTGGGGATCATGACTGCTGGAATTAAAGATGGATAAAGACAAAAGCTGTTCTGCTCTGACAAACCATTCTTCTAAAGAAATTGAATTGTGGTTTTTTTTCTCCTCAGCAGAGAAATGATACTTAATCCATTGAGATGTAAAAACTTTATAAAAGAGACTCTTTACAGGAGTGCTTAGGTCGCTAGGTTAAAGAAAGTGAATGGTATTCCTA
This sequence comes from Empidonax traillii, assembly GCF_003031625.1. Lineage (NCBI taxonomy): Eukaryota > Metazoa > Chordata > Aves > Passeriformes > Tyrannidae > Empidonax > Empidonax traillii. Next base: position 233,770 of record NW_020956030.1, read on the forward strand.
ATGGAAGATAAACAGTTGCCCTGTGGGGTTTTATCTGTCATACTAGTCTCAAAAAGCATCTCGTACAAAAGTGGAGTTAAAAAGACTGTTAAAGCAAGCTTCGCCACTGCAGTAAACTAATACCTGTGGCTTACCGCCTCTGCCCTACATATGTGAAATGTTTAAAATGTTTGGCAGGAAGCTTTTTCCCACATTTGGCTAGGCATACTCAGTGAACCCAATGTGAGATAATCCAAAACAATTCAGGTTCAACAAAGGTTGGGAAAATATTATAGCAGACATAAAGCTTTGATGGAAAGCTTCTTTGATCTCGAGATTATAAAATACACAATTTCTAATCTGACAAATTTTTAGCTGCAAAGCAGAATATCTAAACATTCCTCTTTTGTCATAACAGTTTAATCCCTTAAGAATGTGATTTAAACCATTGGGGAGCAAAGGTTACCACAAGATTTGTACGAAAGAGGAAACCTGCCTCAGACACCTAGATAGAAAAAATGTGAAGGCCATTAAATTATATAACTAAATACTATCTGCAGATTGGCACTACCAGGTCACCTCTAGTTCAAGTTGTGTCAAATATCTGTTGTTCCAAACACACTTGTTCACTGAATGACTACTGAAGTACTTACTTATGACTATTTTAAACTTTGGATTTGAGTTTAAAATGACCACTTTGCCATGAATGAAAAATAGCATCAATACAATAAGAGTTTAGGTATCAAGAGCGGGTGAATGGGAGGTTTTGTTCTGGGATTGTTTTGAGGGGTGAGGAACTGAGCATTTCCAATGTGTCTATTAATCTCATAAAAGATATTGCTTCTTCCTAATCACTTTTCTTAGGCCCATAGACTATGGCAACTCTACTACTAACATAAAAATAATTATTTTAAAACTAAAATCATCTGCATAAAGCATTGTCTACCTGTTATGACAGCAATTTCTGTGAGGAAACATGATCAGCAAAAGCAAATGCAAAGTTGCTTTATCAACTGTTCTTGCAACATGATTCAGTATTGCAAGTCACATAGAAATCCATGCATTGGAGTTCATAAAATGTGTTCTTCAGTGTTGATACACTACAAATCATTAAACATTAATTTGAATATAAAATCTTATAGAGCACTAGATAGCTTCTAATGACTTTAAAGTCTGTTGGACTAGACTTCAACTTTTCCATTTAGAAAAAAACCACAGCAATGAAACAACAAAACTCCTGTGTCTTTCCTCCCTGAAACTGAAAACAAAATTCATCATTTTTACTTCAAAAACCAACAAATAGAAATTTAATTCCATGTTGATTTGATTTCTATGGACCTGCATGTTAGTGTTTGTCACTAATGTTTGTAGCTAAATATCTTTATCCAAACTCCATTCAGTTTTCAACTTTTCAAACAAATTGTTCCCTACCCTATAATCATGCCTGATAAAAACTGCGGGTGCAGAAGACAGGGTTTGAAATAATTATTAGAATAGAGTTTTTACTACCATTATACAAATGAATATAAATATTGAAGCTTAACACATGGATTGTCAATTTAGAAAGTATAACCCAGTAAAATGAGGAAAACATGGATCTTTGCAGTAGGGTTTTTTAAAAAAGATGAAATTTCACCTATACTTGGGCAGAAAACTTCCCATTCAGCAGGGGTAAAAAAGCATTGATAAGACTGAATCTCCATAATCTCAAAATTCTCAGAAGGCATCATTTTAGAAACAGTAGATATATCCGTTCCTGACATCATGTTTCTTCTTATATTTCTTGGCACTACATCAATGATAAAAGTCTTTGCTTCTTCCTTGTCAAAATGTGCAATTATCTTTCTCAATCACTCCAAAATCTTCACAAAAATTAATTTTACAAAAAAAACCCCAAACCAAAATAAACCAAAACAAACAAAAAAACCCCAACCAACCAAACAAAAACCCCACAAAACCAACCAAACACACACAGATCTTGGTCTATCATTATGTTAAATGCAGTGAAAACCACCTAATAGGTGCAAAATAATAGGGAGAGTAAGTTGGTAAGAGAAATACTCTAATTGTCCAAACCTCATTCTTTTTGGAAGCAAGTATATATTTGATTAGAAATAGCATTAAAAAAATAGCTACACACTTCCTAATCCTTCTGGAATCATAACTGATCTTCTCCACACGCCTGCTAACCACAAACCAAGATCTCTGATCCAGCGTAGGGAGGTAGGGCCATTGCTCCTAATGTATGAAGGATGAACTATAGACATGGCAATCCTTGAACTCCCTAGAATTTGCAGGATGTGGCTCTGGCTCACTCCTTACCTGCTCAGGTGAGGATTACACCCAGGGATTCTCTGGTATTTTCCAAATCATTTCCCTACACTTTTTTCTGTTTCCTGATTGCATAAAATTAGCATAATTAAACTATATAGCCTTCTGTGTAAATCAAGGCTAATGTTATAACATTATATTATTCATTTCAGAGGGCAACACACTGACCATTAAACCCTCCCTTTACCATCCTCTGTGTTTCTGAAATGTTATTCATATTTTGGGATTACATAGTGCTCTTGGGCAGAGCAATTTTGGACATGTGGTTGTGTACTGATATAGTACAGTAAGAAAGTCCCATAACATTAATAAATGCCTTCAGTGCATTTCTTTCACTAAACATCGTCTATAGCTGAATGGAACTGACAGAACAAATGCTTTCTTCTGAAAATTAGAAAGAATTTTTACACAGTACATCCACTTCAAATTATTCATTTCAGTCACAGAAATTATTTACAGAGTTTTCATAAAGTATTTGCGTAGTGTTTTCATTAAATATGCTATTATTAATATCCAACAGAATGAAAGAATACACACTGGGGAAAACCTGCAAGAGAGAAACAGGGAAGTGAGAGAACACTCATGCTGAAACTAGCTACAAACACCCATGTGACTGACCCAGAAACAGTTTAGTTGTTGCCAATACAGCTGCCTTTGAAGTCAGCCAAACAACCATACTTTCCTGCCAAAAAAAAAAAAAAAACCCACACCTTCATAGTTTGGCATGAGGGCTGTGCAGTCAGTCTGTCACAGTTTCAGGGCAATTATTTTAATTTTTAAAGTGATTCTTCTCTAATTTTCACTTCTTATCTGTTTAACACAGTGCTTTGAATAGTCATTACTTCCCTGACAGAAACCTCTTCTCTACCAGTCTCCCTTCAAACTTATCTTTGCCATCTGCTGTTATTATTGTCCTTCCATTGATGTGGGTGCATTTCACTGTCCAACCTTTGCCTTTGCTCTCAGTATAGAGCAGTAAAATAAAACCAAACCCTTTTATATGTTAAATTCTGTACTATCTGCATTCTCATAGCCTTTTGAAAGATCCCTCAATGTCCCATCATTTTACTTGTGTTTTCTTTTGTATTGTCAGATCAGTTTTGGCTAAATTTCTGCTAAATCGTCCAGTATAAGGTAGTAAAATCTTCCTTCTTGAAGCAAATGCCTTTTTACTATCAAATGCGGACTATTATTTCCCTCATTTGAGAACTTGTCATAGTCCTAAAGCACATGATAACTTTTAATGACCATCTCCTTCCTCCATCCCAAATCTTTCCTGTCTCTTGATCTGCTGTTCAGCTATAAATCATCAGTAGGATTTACCTTTACTTTTGTTTAATTATTCTTGAAAGGTTTCCTTTTGTCTTAGTTTTCTTCCAGTTTTCCTGTTCCTTTATCCATCATTTTCCCAGTTTGTTGTCTCACTTGGATATTGAATTTTGAAACCAGACTAGTTCATACTAGGAAGTGAAAATAAACTTCCATATTGTCTTTCTGACCAATATGTGTGCAAAACTACAGATAGTCTTCTTAGATGGTAAGTACTCTAGGAAGTCTCTTTTTTTCTGCCTTATTACAGCTCACTTTGTTGATCCATCCTCATCCACTCCTGCAGTTTTATATCTTTGATAGAGGGACAATCTTAGAAATTTTAGGCATCTTATTTAGGCAATATTTCTTACACTATAACATAGTTGTTCTTTATAGTGGTCTAAAACATCTTGCACTGAGAAAACTGATATAACATCTCTGAAAGACTTACCACAGAGGAAATTCCTTGGAGTATCAAAACTGGCACCACACATTTAGGCACCCAAATGATTTCCTGTGTGTCCAATCTAAGTCAGTTGTCTAAGCTCCCTCTGTAGTCCAGAATAAGTGTTTAAAATGTTTAAAATATGCCCTCCAAAGATGCATATTTCCTATTCATTGACCAGAGAGGAACGCACTTATTTCACTTCTGGAGAGGTCAAGTTAGTGCAGTGCATCCTGTCCTAAGTGATACATTCTACTTTCTAATCATGGGAACAGTGGGTATTACTTTCTTCTTTGTGTTTCCTCTGTGCCTGAAACTGGTCCTAATTATCTATATATTCCTCTCATTTCAACTTTAAAATGAAAACTTTAACCTTCTGTCTAGCTCATGCCTAGCTTCTACTAGCATGGCAAATCTCAAAGAAAAGAGATGTGGTTTCAGGAGCAATGACAGAATATATCTTCCTGGATTTCCTCAGTTTAAGTCTGTGTTAGAAATAGGAGTGAACTCCAATACTTGCAGTATAGAAGACTGAACAAAGATTAGATTCTCCTAGAAAAAGGTCACCAAGAGAAAGTTGTTTGAAATAGGTTAAACAAAGCAAAACGTATTCACCTTCCCCAGTTCACTCTGAGTAGGCTGCCAGGAAGCCCTTAGGAGAGCGCATTGAATTATTCCTTTCTTTTTCTTTTTTTTTTCTTTCTTTTTATTTTTTAATTTTTAAGATGGAATGTTAAATGAAGTCAACAATGTTAGCCAGAGGTCAAGAAAGTCTGAACTTCAATTTGATAAGGTTGACATTCAGTCATCTGAAAGCCCAATATTTCAAACCTTTGCCTGTTCTCTTTCAGGGAGAATCACTATTGCAAAAGGCTGAGCTTCATCCTTTCCCATTGATTTCAAGTGGAAACAGAGGTGACTGCACCACAAGTACTGAGCACCTTTCAGGACCAGGGCTTAATTTGAGAGAGGAAAAAATGAAACTAAAGTCATAAGAGCAGTAGGCTGGAGATATAGTTGAGCAAAATGGTCCAGACAATAGAATTCTAGGAAATAGAGAATTTCAACTAGATAGTACCTCTGTGGAGACCAGGACCTTCAGGAATCCCCCGAATATGGTTTAGTTTATTTAAATTACATCATTAACTAAATGCATTGATTTAAGTAGAGAATAAGATTCCTGGAATATGAGACTACTGTTTATTATTTCATTTGCTTTAAGGACTTCAGACTATTTCATGATGATTTAAGCAGAACAAAGCTCATTTTGGGGATGCTAGGAAGTGATATCCCAGCTCTCTGTTGGGATATTTAAAATATAAAGGAGGTTTATAACAATATTTATTGGGAAGGTGAGGAGGGGAGAGAACTCTACACTATTTAGCTGCAATTTGTATATTCTCTGCCAATCTCATTTTTAACTTATATATAAATATTTTCACTGGAATGCACATGCAGATTAGGTCCAGAGCAAAACCTTTTTTGGACATAAATGTCCTTCACACTTGTTTTCCTTCTTTGCAGATGATGGCATCAGTGAAAGTTGCCAGAGAAATTTGTATCAGTAATACTGAATCCAAATCTGAGACAAAGTGCCCCACTTGGAAAAACTGGGTAGGCTGGAAGAGGTTGGTTTCAGAGCTAGGTGGGAGGAACATTAATAGAAGAAAGTAAGATAGAAACTTCATCTTCCAGGGAAGGGACAAAGGAATTGTTTTGGAATTAGAACAAAATGGGTAGGAAACAGACTACACAGAATCTCAGAACTTTAATGGTCTAGTGTCAGAAAAAAAGAAACAGATTTGATTAACTGAGGCCATGTATGCGTTATTCATGACAGAAAGAAAAAAAACAATCAGTACTAGTACAGACAAATCTGCAAAACAGGAGCAACATGAAAATGAACAATGAAAAACAACAAAAAAAAAGAAAGTCGGAAGAAACACCACTTTTGGAAAACTGTTAACAGAGGGCTATATACAAAGTGCTATCTCAAAATAAAATCCTGCCCTATCCAAAAAAAAAACCAGAGAAATTCTGCACTACTACGAGGTACTGTGATATTTTGTCTCAAAACATAAAACACTGGCCATTTCTCTTGAACAGGGTGAAGCAGGTGACATTTGGAGAAGCTTATGACCATTAAAAGGACACAATTACATTATTTTTAATCATTTAAATTAAATAATAATAATTATTATTATTAATAAGCCTTAATTGCTCCTTTCACAAAATTCTAAATTCTTTGTAAATTTACTTTCAACTATAGTGCTATTTTCGGACTAGTACTTTCTTGCTAATGCTTTCCAGCAATGTTTTCTAGTGTTTTAGATTCTTGCTAGAAGTGAGTCGCTTCTTGTAACTCCTCACGTAAGAGGCTCTGTTTGTTGGCAGGAAGCCTAAGACTTAGAAATTGTAGTTCTGCTTGCAAGTTTGTTCCAGGAATCCAATCCTTGGCTCTTTATCCTCTTTTTGGGCTACTGATCCAGTGACTTTCAATTGCTTTTTAAAAGTAATTTAATGAACTAATAATGTTTTATTTCAGCTTGATACGTATTTGGTTGGTTTACTCAGGACACAGTTACCAAACATGACTCACCCCAGGATGATTATGTTTTGGTTTCAGCCAGGTGCAGCAAGGACTTGGCAACTATCACACTGAAGCTGGTGTCTGTGCTAATTCTGCACTTAGTGACCTTCACGATCTGGGTGTTTGGAATGATTCTACTGGCACAAATTCAGATTCTCTCATTCAACCATCTGTTCCTTGTGGAGAGGAATTTTCAACAGGTATCCATGATATTTCATCTACATCATTCAGTTATCAGCACATCTCCCGTATTTTTGGTGGGAAAATAACGCCTTGACTGCCTGGAAGAAAGTGGGGCCACAGATGATATTTAGAGGTGGAATCCTGTATTGGTCTTAACTGTAAAGGGAATTTGCTGAGCACCTCCTCATGACACTTCAAAACAACCTCAAGGCTGAAGATCCACAGACTGGTCTTTCAACCCCAAAGTCCTTATTATTCCCATTCTCCTATCATATAATTCCACTTTCACAAACCCCATGTTACCTACCCTGGCGGTGTCTGAAGATTGACTTGTACGTGGCTAGTTGCTGGTAAAGAGTGTTGTCTAATCTAGTGGTAATGTGATGTGCCCAATGATAGCTCTGATTTAGTCCCTGTGATGGCCTGACTTAAGGAACTACAAAATGTCATTCACAGAAATAGGTATATTTCTTTTTCTTAATTTGACCTACATCAAGCACTCAGGGACAGAAGGTTTTCAGTTTTCCCAGTTAAATACTAAGCCTGACAATTATTTCTTAACATAAATCTTAGAAGACTCCTGTTCCACTGAAACAAATACCAGCATCTGTGCAGCATCTGTTTTAAGACAGATATACCAGTATAAAATGGCATTTTTCTTTCTATATGCAGGTTCGTTTTCTTGAGGTCATTACTGATTTTGATTTTACATGCTCTTTGGAGACTTCATTCAATTTTAGGAAGTTTCAGGACAGTTTATCTTCCACTTAACCACACTAAAAGAGGAAAGCAACACGTATATATAGCACAAAGTTTTTGCAAACTTCAAGTTAAAAAAAAAAAAAAAAAAGGTAAAAAACCCCACTCTCATTTGAATAGTGAAATTGAAGAGTTCTGTCTGCAATAAGGGATATTAACTTATACAAGGCATGTATTTATACAGAAAATAAGTGGTGATCCTATGTGTGTGTCCACAACCATAGGTTACATGACAATTATTTTGAAGAAAATATTGGCATTTTGTGGTGCACAGGGGACTTTACAGTAAGATTTTGTGATTACAGCAATTTCCCTTTTGGTGCTTATGAGAGATCTTCTATTTTAGGAAGTTATCTGTTGGGGATAAATAAGTCTTTCTTTTTAATCTTTTCCAAGATGCTAAGGCTTTATTGGTGAGGAGGGAGAGGAGTTGTGTTGTCTTATAGACATGACATATTTTCCAAATAAATTCAATGCTGTGCATGGAAATACTTTGAACATTTAGATCAAACTACCTCAACTCATTTTACTTTGTGTTTCAGGGATTCTACCTTCCAGTTTAGTGTGATACACTCTATACAATAACAATTACATAAAATTTTAGAGTTCAATTTGAACTGACCACCAATGTCAACTTCTGATGCTGTTGGATCACTTGCAAGTGATCATTTCTCTGCAGAAACACAGTATCACAGCCACTTGTACAGAATCTCTGCATCCTTCTGCTTCCTCAACTTAGATTTCATAGAATCACTGAATCACAGACTCATTTAGCTTGAATGGATAAGCTCAGGAATCCAGCCATTAATTCAGCTCTGTCAAGTTCACCACTAAACCGTGTCCCTGAGCACCACATCTGCACATCTTTTAAATACCCCTAGGGATATTTAATAATATTAAATACCACATGGTAATAATACCACCACTTCCCTGGTCATCCAGTTCCAACATTTGACAACCCTTTTAATGAAGAAATTTTTCCCAGTATCCAAACTAAACCTCCTGTGGCACAACATGAGGCCATTTCCTCTTGTCCTACTTTTTTTTTTTTTATTATTATTTATATAGTCCTCCTGCCTTACGTGCAGTGTCTCATGTGTTCATTTATCACCTTATCTTCGTAGCAGTTAAATTTTTTATTATATTATATTTCAGCTGTCAGATGCAATGATGAGCAACATAAGAATCCAAATTGAGGAAGTCTCTCCTAGTAGTCAATGGGTTTTATGCAGACAAATTAGTAGTTCTTTCTATTTGTTTTCCTAACCAGTTGGATACAGGCCAGTTTCAAATAAAAAGAGTGCAGCTATGTCAATCATAATATTATGATCAAACTAATAAAGCTTTTCAAATGTATAGACCATTCAGAGTTTCTCATTTTCTTTACATTATTTAAGTGGTTAGGAGGTTTCAGAGCCAGAAAGGTGGGGAATCAAAATCCGTATGAGCTGCAGACTTGAGTAACTAGTGATGCACATGCTCTTTATATCTGCAGCACTTCATTCCAAGTGCAACAGTTGGGATAAAATTGTACTGACAATATCTTGTGCAAACTGGTGCCTCATCAGAATTCCACAAGCACTGGAATGTATTCTGCAGGGGGTACTCTACCAGCACAGAAATCTGGGAGGTCACAGATGTGTTCCCCTTGAAAACTTTGGGCTTTTGAAAACATCAACCTAAGCTGTTCTTCTGCCACGTACTAAAAGAAATACTAGGTCTTCACTGGTTCCTTTTGAGCTTCTTTCTTTTAGTGTTTAACAGTGCATTCTAATGGAATCAGGTTTGTTGCAGGTACAGAAGAGGGCTTTTCTCTTTTATTATATTGTTCTGGAAAGAAAAAGATACTGAAGGGAATCGAACAACGCATGAGATGACTGTTATGGATTTTCTCTGTCTGATCTATGATCATATGGGAGACTCCTAGGCCAAGTACTACCAAGTCAGAAGAGTCATGGTACAGCCCTCATATTTCACAAATCTGCTCATCCTTTTGCTTAAGATTTTCCTGTATATTTATTTTTTAGCCATACCTTGCCGTATTTCCATTTCTACAGCAACTGCTGCTTTTCAGTTTTTCTCCTCCGTTCTTTAAGTCTATTTCTTCTCCATTAAAGGGTTAAAGATGAGTGTAAGAGGTGGAAATAATATAAATCATCAATACACAAAAGAGAGACAAGGAGGCTAGTCTCACAAGGTATACCACTGTTCTTAGAATCAGAAGCACTATTCTGAGCATGTGTACTTCTACAGCTGTAGCAGCAAAAATTGAAGATGAACTCACGGTAAGATAGCAAAGAGGAAGAGGAAACAATAAGAAGTTATCTATTAAAAAAACAAGCTAATAGATAAAGAAAAAAAAAATCCAAGTAAGACCAAAGGATTACTAGTGAAGGGTTCTCAAAACACAGAACATAAAGGAAGACTGAACGTACTAAGGCCCAGAAATAGATAAAAGAGTTCTGCAGGTCATAATTTCCTTTGCTATAGTACTGCTATTTTTGAAGTCTAATCTGTTTAGCAGAAGTCACCATAAAAGGCCAACTTAGATGCAAAGCTTCCCATGCCACAGCTGGAGAGATCAGGGAGGCACAGGGATGCCACTGGGGAGGTTTCCAGTATAAATCATATTGTATCTCACCTAAACTGTAAGCCTGTAGCCATAAATTCTGTAAGCTAAACAAACTATCAGTATGATCCTAGTCTGCACATGGTTCAAGACAAACACTTAGACAAAATAAAATTAATTCAGGTAAATTGTCAACAGCTGGTTGCAAATAGCCTGCATATTCTGAATTTGCATAATATAAAGATGAACTTGTAACATAAAGATAATGAAATACAATAGAAAGAGAAAGCAAGACACAGTTACAGTACTAATAATGTTGAAAACTACATTAAAGACACTTTAATTTAGACACCTAACTCCTGATATGCCTTATAGTCATTGTTGGTATATACAGCTTATCTACATGAGTATCCAAATGTGTCTGCCCGTAGAATCACAGACAGCAGAGTTGCCACTGCCTAGCAATTTGTCAAGATACAGCAAAGAAGAAATCTGGGTCATTTGGATAATTATCATTTGAATAATTATTATCATTCCAGACAACTCAGTCTGGTGCCTCAGGCGTCTGAGCAGTTTCATCCAGTCACCTCAGCCTTGTAAAGTACAGAAAAGTATTTTGCGAACTTTACAGAACTTACAGGAGAAAAAAAATAAAAAGTGCTTTGGATTCCAGATATTTTAACTTTTCTCTACATTTTCAGGACATTTAGAAATTTTATAGGGATGGCTTTCTAGTGATTGCCCTTATGATTAGCAATAACTAATAACCTTGCTGCCGGTCCCATAATGTTAAATGTGGTCTGGTAATTATAGAAGGTTCCACCTGAAAAGGAGAATGATCCAAATAGGCAAATTTTGAATCAAGACAAAAGACAAGGAAGAGTTAGAGAAAAATAATCTCTTTGCACATCCATAAGTTTCCTAGAACAAGAGATATTACTAGTTAAAAGAGGGAGTAGGAGGAAAGAAAAGAAACAAAGTGACAAAGATGAGCAGAAGAACACACAGGAAGACGGTCAGCAAGAGAAGCACATTTCTTAGAGATGCTTAGCTGCACCTCTGAGCAGAAGGTAATTGCCAGTGAATAAAAGAGCAAACTGGATGCCAAGACAAAAAGCAATGATGGAGCACCAAGCACCGTGGTCAATATATTTAGAAACCTGCAGAAGGTCCCAGGAGGGACAAAACTCCTCCAGCTTTCTATTTCTTTAGATGGCAATCTTTGTGTAATATCCATTTTCACTAAATTTTCTGACTGAAAAGGAATGCAAGCACTCCTAAGGGTTGCTAGACAAACAGAAATAACTGGTTTTGTTTTATTTTAAAACACACATGCAAATATATGCCAATAAACAAGAAAATATTAAAAAGAACATTGGTCAATTAAATTTATATCTCTGGTATGGTCGGTTAAAATTAATTCCAGCACATGAGGCAGCCCGAAGCCAGTCCTTGTTGTGCTTTGAAGTGAGAACTCAGAAAACAGTTTCTTCTTCAGACTGACCAGGAGCTACTAAATACCTGGGGTTTTATTGAGGGAGACCTGTGTATAGTGGTGTTCTTGTCATGGGAGCCATATGTATGTTAGACAAAACAATAGTCTGACTTCTATAGGAGCAGGAATGAGAAAATGGAAAGCTGTGCTCTGTTGGTTTTTGGCAATAGGGAATGATTAACAAATAATAAAAAAACCTCAGTTAACTTTCATTTAGAAAGAATTTGTATTGAGCAGTCATGAGTCTGGCATGAACACTACAGTTTAACCTCTTAATTTACAGTATTTAACCATGAACTTTGCCAAAGTTTCTGCTACCCACACAAGCATAGAAGGTCTCAAAATATTTCCAAATATATTCTTCTGGCAATCGCTTTTAAAAGGAACCCACTACTGCATACGTGATTCATATGAAATAGTATTTGTTGCTCTGATACTGATACTGTTGGAACTGATATTGCAGGTGTCTTGGCTGACAACTGAAAACACTGTACTTTTTACAGAATCACAGCATGGTGGAGGTGGGAAGCAACTTCTAAGAGATTGTGTAGTCCTATCCACCTGCTCAGAGTTGTTCGGGGTCAGTTTCAGTTAGACTTTTAATATCTCCGTGGATGGAGATTCTGCAATCTCTCTAGGCAATCTGTTCCAGTGTTTGAACAATCCCACAGGAAAAAAGTGTTTTCCTGTGTTTAAGTACAATTTCTTATATGTCAGCCTGTGCAATGTTTGCAGTGCTTCCAGCCAAAACCTCAGAAAACCAACAAAAGCACCAAGACAACTGCAGCATGTTCAGCAGAGCTAATGTTGCTCCAGCCAAGGGTACCAACAGCAGCTTTCCCAACATCTGATTCTTTGTAAATGATGAACACAGTGTGACCTTGTAAGGTCAAGAACTGGAACTAACCAAAATCTGATTAGTCGACTTTGACTTAAAAAAGACTACCAAAAAAACCCTACCGAAACAAACAAACAAACAAACACCACACCAGAAAAAGCGTCAACAAAAAAAACCACATGAGCAGTGTGTTCTGAGGTAGAGCAGTGAGTAACCACCAGGACAAAGGCAGGAGAGTAGGCTCATGACTATTGTGCAGCACATCCGGGAGGGTGAGGAGGTGAGGTGGAGGGGGTGACAAAGGAGAAAGGAGTAAAGAGGGAAGGCAGCAGGAAAGGGTGATGACATAGCTTAATAGAATTGATTTATGAATCACTGACTTTGTAAAGTTAATTCCATATTGAACTTTCCCTCAGCTGCTCCCTCACTCCCAATAAAGTTGTCTCTATTCTAAACCCTTGAACTCATTGTTTGTTAGTAGGGAAGTATTGCTCATGAGGGAGACACAGACAATGTTCATTTAATTTCCCAGCTTTCCCAGGAGACCCTTGAGGGTATTATTTAAGGAATGTTTTCAAAGGAACATATGTATACTGGCCCTCTTTACTACCCACAGCACCTCCACCTAGACAACTTAATACATCAGTCAACATTTGCAAATCATCAGTTAATCAACAGTGAGGAAAGGTAAATTGAAATAAAATAACTTAAGTGAATAATTTCATTAGCTTTGCTCTAATACAAATAGACACCCTTGGAGATGCACTTTTTCACTGGAGACTGGTAACAAATGTGTTAAGTGCTTGAAAAGAAAGTAATACAATTGTGAAAGCTCACACGAAGGCAAAATTTTCCCAAAGGTGGTGGGGGAGAACATGTGGTGGGAGCAGACCTGATTTGGCTACCTCATGTGCTACCGTCAGTGCAAGGAAGGAAGTCTCCAAATGGTGGATTTAACATGACTCTCTGCAGCCACATCACAAAGCACCCGGGAGTGGTTTGTCCCTCCCAGCCCCTGTGGGAATCAATCTGAGGAAGCCTGATGCTATAGAGATGTTTCCTGTATATTGTGTGGGAAACTCAGCTAAGTGCAAACTACCGGTAACAATGAGACAATAAATTATAATAAACAGGAAAAATAGCATTGGCTCCTGAAATCAATGGCTGGAGCACATGAAACTTTCACAGCATTGATAAATGAATAAATACAACAAAAAAGCATTGGCTTTTAAAGAATGGGTAGTTTTATCTGCACTGAAAGGCTCCTTTTCTGTTAACTAAATAATGTAAAAAATAAACACCACTGAAGGACTTTGGCTAGGGTTTTCAGTGCTGGAGAGGTGATTTAGAAAACTGCACAATACCCCAGATTTTGATTCCTTTGCTTGGCCCTGAACACAGTCAAGCATAGTCTGAACAAACGGCCACCTGCTAGCAACAATGCTAGCGTCATCTACCCATGTCTGCTACTCAGCCCTCTGAAAATGATTACATCTGAAACATGGACTAGCCCCCTCCTTCTGGAAAACTATAAAAAACAGCAACAAAAAGGGAACTAAAAACTTCTGTAAGCACATGTTGCCCAGTGAAGAAGACCTGGAATACTCTGAGAGTTAAATACTGTTTATCTTGCTCACACTGGCCATCTTAGAGAATTCAGAGAAGTAAGCAATGAGAGCTGAAAGAAGTGGGAGTGAAGAGTGTGCAGTACTTCAGAGAGGACACTGAAACACCTTGCAAGCCCAAGGGAACTACAGTATTAAGAACTTTTCATTTACTGTCCTTGTGATATCCAGGCCCTGCAAAAAAGCTTAAGAAAATGCTCAGCTTCAGTTCAGAAGAGCAGTCCCACCTAAGGCAAAAATAAGTCCCTCTCCAGACAGTCTCCAGGAGGCTCAGGACCTTGTGGGGCCAAGCTCTGAGGGACAATACATTGCTGGAATAAAGCAGTATGGTTTAGCCTGCATTAGAGGTTTCTGCTCTTCACCAACAAAAGATCTGAGAGAATGTCAGAGCAGATCTTCGAGGGGGCACGAGTAAACAGTGTAGAGTGAAAAGTTACTCTTTCAGCACCTTGGGGGGGGTGTGAAATAGTGCAGTAGCAGAAGCATCTAAAAATACACTCCAATCATTCCTGAGTTAATTTATTTCACTTAGTTTTAGCTGAATCATACATCAGTGGAAGATCACGACACTGTAGCAATACAGTGCACAGGTTTAGATGCAATAATGGAATATGCATGTTATAAAATACAGTGAAATGCTTGTTTTCTAGTATCCCAAAATAAACTGTTGGAGAGAATGCAAGAAAGGTACAGACAGCTGAGAGATGGGATTGTCCTGCTCTACTCTGCACTGGTGTGGCCTCACCTTGAGTCCCGTATGCAGTTTTGGGCACCATAATGTAAGAAAGATATGAAGTTCTTAGAGACTATCCAAAGAACAGCAATGAAGCTTCATTAGGAGGGAAATGGAGGGGCAGGTGCTGACCCCTTCTCTCTGGTAAGCAGTGATAGGACCTGAGAGAGTGACACGGAGCTGTGCTGGGGGAGGTTTAGGTTGTATAGTAGGAAAAGGTTCTTCAACCAGAGAGTGCTGGGCACTGTAACAGGCCTCCTGGGGAAGTGGCCACAGCATCAACCCTGACAGAATTCAAGAAGTATTTGAACAACACCCAGACACATACTGTTACTTTTGGGGTTGTCCTGTGAAGAGCCAGGAGTTAGACTTGATGATTCTTGTGGGTACCTTCCAACTCAGGATATTCTATGATTCTGTGGTGATTCTACTTGAGGCTGTAACTCTGGCAGCATATAGTGAAAAAATAATTTATTTTATTCTAGACAGGAGAACTGCCTGGTTTAAAGAAAAGTGGGTAACTGACTTAGAAGGCAATGCCACATAACAATGACTAGGTTGTTGAATAGCTTTTTGTGAGAAGGCACTCAACATTATGAAGTTATTCAGCACTATGGTCATTTTAAGTAATGATTGGAAGGGTGTGAATTCAATTAAAAATTATAAAAAATTGTAGGCAATAAATAGTGTGAGAGGGTGCATAAAATTTGGTTTCACAGAAAAAGATAGCCTTCAGCTGTTCATGTCGCTGCAGAGTGCAGTGTTCAGATCTGGGTACCTCATCACTGACACAGCCATGTACTCTAAAAGAAGCAGGAAAACAAGCCAAGAACATGCAAGGAATACCTATAAGAGAGTTAAGTATATCTAAGCTTGGCTAAGGCAGTAGAAAATCCTACATATTTCAAATATTTCAAAAACAAAGAAAGAGGAGACTTAGCAACACGAGAAATAATGAGATTAACTGCAAGATACAGAAAAGTGTTCTTACGGAAAGATCCATTGAGTTCTAAGGTACAAATGACAGAAAGCCTGTCAGTAAACACATTCAACGGTAGATTGGACAAAATGCTAGCAAATGTATAATAAAGAGTTTTTCTGTGCCAACAGCTTGATCCACTTGATGCCTTAGTGTTTTCCATCTCTTTCAAAGGAGCTAAACATCAGAATAAATAAAAATTTCACTTACCTTTTACCTTACGAATAATAAAGTTATTAATTTATTAAAATATTTCTGAGAAATCTTCCTTTTAGCATAGAACCCCCTTCATTTGTTCATGTGTATAAATAAACTGCTGTAATGGAAGGGTCCTGTTACTAATCCAACAACTACCTTGACAAGCTGCATGCCAGCTTCATGTTAACCATTAACCTTAATAATTCATACATCTCTAAACACTTCCTATATTAAACTATATGAAAGAAACACAGTACTGTATAAACAACATCTGACTGCAAATGCAAAGGTAACTTCTGCGACTGTGAGTCTGAGCAGGAGAGGGCAGCATAGGCTAGGAGTAACTACAGATTTACACGGTCCAGAAAATAGCATGAATCTGTGGGAGTTGGAGAGGGCGATCTTCAAATGCCCTCTTCAAATTCTCTCTTATGTGTGATGCCCAGAATATTTGAAACCAGAGGAAGTTGTTACCAGCCCTTCATCAAAGAGTATCCCCAGCCTCTGTCATGGCTGTATTTCTTTTCCAAGGTGACCTCACCTGGCATTGTAAATGATGTTTGCACTGCAAGGATTGCTGCATGTACTTCATAGCTTCTAAGGTCACTTTCCTTTCCAACCCCAGCCTTCCCCCCTACCCTCTGCCTGATCTTAATCTTAAAGCAAAAATATCTCAGGCAGGATTTCTTGGGGTAAAATCTGAAAATCCCTTTTCTTGTGTAAAAGGTCAGAAAAAATGTGGATTGAATGAAAAAAGCAGGTTTATTTGGTGACAATCTAGTGCAGTGGCACTTGCTTATGTGATCCTTCCTTCTGTTCCTTCAACTTTTTTCACTGAGAGTAAAGAAACAGAATTTGGAAAATGCCACTCTGGAACTCCAATAAAATCTTACCTCAGTGCCTGTATCCCTCTGCCATCTCCACTCTAATAATTTTCCTTTGAATATCTGGGCCTGACTTTTGCCTACCTTTTCTTTTATCCTAAGTAATACTTTTGGCTCAGAACACAGACTATGTCCTACAGCCTTAAACTCTTTTTTTTCCCACTTCATCTGACTAGTTTTCAGTCATTTGCAGATTTCTCTTTAAACTATTTTTTTCTTTCTCCTTTAAAATTGAGGGAAACACAGGTTTTAAGATAGTATTATTTCTAAAATGTATTTAGCATTTAGTAGCTTAAACCTCATTCTTCAATTGTTATGTTATGCTCTAAACA
>NW_020956030.1:251126-282830 GCF_003031625.1 Empidonax traillii
AAAAACCACCTTACCATGAAAGTGTAACTCAGAGCTGTATGGGAATTATTTATTTGCATTTTTGTAAGGCGTGAATGACTACACACAGTAAAACAGAACAGGTCTGTGCTGTGAATTTCATATGCTCTAAATAAACAAAGAAAACAAGCAAACCCAGAGGCATAAAGAAATAACTTCAAAGAAGTTAGCAACACAGGAACAGAAGGAAGCTCTCTCTACTCCAAGACAGTATTCACTTAGACTTGCTATTTCTTTGCACATTCTACAATTTCATTTTTTTAAAGATAATTAAAAATAATGACCATTAGTAGTCACCTTTATTGGTTGGAGTATATAGGACAGAAAAAATCTTCTGTTTTGCTTTTTAGTTTGTCCTGTATCTGTTATTACTGTGTACATTTTAATTTTATCATCGTAAGTTATCTAACATTGTTGTTCCAGACACTTGAACTCTTATCCAGCCAAAATTCTGCAAAATCGAGACTTTTTTATCAGCATTTATTCACTTAGAAAATCTAATACAAAGAAATAAAATTGTATTTTTAAAAAAGGAAGTCCATGACATCTAAAAAACAATCCTAAAATTTTCTGAAAGCAGAGGTCTCAGACATATTAAGTAATTTTTCTTTAAAAAAAGAAATAATCTTTTATTCTTCTTCCTTGGGAGGAAAAAACCAGTATCAAGGCAACAAAACTGGTCATGGGCACATTTAAAGCAGAGATTTACCACTTATTCTTAGTTTCGTGATGAAAAGAGAAAATCTTGTGTGAAAATGGAGTGTTAACCCATTTTTGCAGCAAAGGTAAAGAAAATCTATGCTTCGTTTTCTTCAACAGAAGTAAGAGTGAGCAATTGCACGTGTATACGCATGAGTGCCAGTATGTATGCGTGTGAGGGAAAAGTGTAAAAGAATTGTGACACCCTCTTTCCTCTTACAACACTGCTCTTTTGTGATCCAAGCTCTCTTGCAGGACATGAAATTAATCTACAGAAACTTGTTAAATAATAAAAGCACAGTGCTGACAATTCAAAGTCATATACACCAGGTTCTGTGATATGTTGAAGACTGGCAGGATTCTATCAATCCAAATTATTTGGGACCCACTGGTTTCGGAACAAAAAAGCCATGTTGAAGAATTAGAATTCAGGTAGACGCTTGGCCAAAAGAGTGTAAACAGGCACCATGGGTATGAAGATTCTCCTCAAATACAGATGTTCAACCTGTTTCACCTCTTCTCTCACATCCTGGGAAATGCATCAAGCACAGCCCAGTTTCCCATTTCAGTCACTGCCTGTGAGTAAAGCTGAACATAACTTATCTACCAGTCACCACCTGAAGAGGCCTCCTGTTATCCCAAGGGTGTCTGAGCAGATGACGTGGAAAAATTCCCAATGCCTTCAGTTTTCTCTCACTGCTAGCATTTAGCTAAGGAAAGGGTTCTGAGGCAGCACTGCACACTTCCTTTCCTTTCTCCCCCCAACTATGCTTTGTTCTGAGTTTTAGTGGGTATTGAGGTTTCTCTGAGGTTCAGTTACCCTTAAAGTTTAGAAAGCTGAGTGCACTGCCTAGAAGTGGCAGATCTTTGGATCCTGGACTATTTCACTAAGGGAGGAGTCTGAGAATGCAGAAATGAATGATTCAGGTTAAGTAATTTCCATTTTCTGTCACTGCATGAAAAGTATATCCCACTAGAAATATAAACCAGGTGTCTACTTCTCCTAGACTGCATTGTCTTTTCAAAATAGCCTAGAATCTCAGCCAAAGTTGAGACACTCTCATGAGACTGCAAGCCTAGAAAGAGAAAAAGCTAAAATACAAGTAAGAGAGAAGACTCCTAAGAGGCTCTACTTCCAGCTGAAATTACTCCACTTACATACCATCCTTTCAGCATTACACTTAAGAAAATTAGCACTATGTAAACGTTGATAATAGAAGGACAATCTGGCAGCACTGTAGATGTTATAACAAGGTCTTCAAGGAGTGATAAACACAGCCAAGAGCTATTAGTCTCACGTCTCAGCTATTTGGACTGAGAACACCAGTAATTCCAACCACCATACGTGTAACAAAGAGATACTATAGATCCCAGAGTATATCCCTGAGGGATACCAGATGACCCTGAAGATATCAGAGATCAAAGCAATAAATTTTATAATATAAGAAAAAGAGTACAATTATAGCTGGTGGTCAAAAGAGTCAAATGCCACCTGAAAGTTCAAAAGCAGCAGGCAAATGTAGTAATAACCCTGCTGTGTACAAGTCCACAAACACATTATCTGGATAGCCTTCAGAGGAGAAAAATAAAACTTAAAATGATATAGTTTATCTGCAGTGCAGTTTGCACTAACCTTTGACTGCAATGACAGTGTAAAGGAAAAGTTCTTTATTTTCAATGAACACCACTTTTGCTGCCGTAATTCCCTCCTACAGTGGCCACCTTTCTTGAAAGATAAAAAAATCTTTCTCCCATTCATTTGATTTAGAAAACAAATGTGATGATCAGATACACAATTAGAAGGAAAAAAAAAAAAAACCAACACTGAAAAACACCCCAATTATGGAGTAGGCAAAACAAGACAAGATTTTTGGTGTAAACAAACCATACTTATTTTGCTGGTTACTCCTCCACTGTCTCCATCCTTCATCTGTACACTGTCTTCTTAGCTTTTAAAATCTTTACCAAGTGAAATTTGTTTTCATACTTGTCAAAAATGTCAGTACATATTCTGGACTGAGTGTAATAGACAAACATCACTCTTGAGATGCACCAAAATATTTGAAATTTTCAAGCAACTAGCTGGCAACTATAAAGACATTTTCTATAAATCACAGTCGTAAAATTCAACTCTAAATGAATTTTAACAGTAACATTTTATTAAGAGATCCAAACGTGATGAACAGTAGTGAAAATGGTAGTTCTGAAATATAATTGCAGAAACCTTCAGCATTCAGTTAACCTCTGCTTACAGTAATTATAGAAACTGGTATTGTGTCATTAAACTCTCTTGGGATTTTGATTTTTGCCCAGCAGTGAAATAAAACTAAGACCTTTCTGAACATTTTAGGTAATCACACATCAGACAGAGAGATAAATCTGGAGGATAGCTGATCACCCAACAAACAGACTCATCACACGTTTGGGACAGCCAGAGCCTGAGTCTGCATCTCACCACCTTCCGGGTGTGGGAGGCCCACCTTTAAGACTCTGTTCCAAATTGTATAGAACAAAAAGACAACTCTGAATCTCTCACATCTCAGTGATGGCAGTGTCTCTCTGCCAGACAATCTGCCCAGAACATGAGAAACCCTGTCATTGAAACATTTGGGGTGGGGTGGTAGGTGGTGAGTGGGGAAGGAAGTGTTTTTAAGTAAAGTGGTTTTTTGGCAATTTAGTATTTATTTGAGAAAATGACCAGTTAAAAATTAAACTCCAAAAGGCAGAATAAAACTACTCCATCGATATCATCTAATTAATATATGGCAAAAAAATTATTAAATACTAATAACAATGCTAGCATTGAACACAGAGTAGTTAAACTTTGGGCAAAAGGAAATAACAGATGGAAGAGAGATGTATGAAGAGTTCTTATACTCATATATCCATCTACTTATGAATATATTACATCTGACTCACAAATAAAGCATATTGAAATAGTCACAGCAGCATTATCTACCAAAAAACCTCAATTATGAAATTTTTAGTTTGCTACCATTTAGAAATATAAGCTCATTTAAAGACTGGGTTTTTAGAAAATTATTGATTCTTTCTATGCAATTAAGAAGAGGAAAATACTTCTCTGGTTAGCAGATTCAGTTCTGCACCACTGCCATCAATAGTACTCTTGCCAGCAGTTTCAATGGGAAAAGAATTACACTGTGTGTTAGCTCTCAGCAATTACATTGACATTATCAGTGATTTACTGAGTGGTATTTCAAACATGTTATCGTGTGCCAGCTGATACCAAGAAAGTTTGAGTGACAAAGTTCTGATCATAACCGCTTGGATAATAAATATCACAGCTATCGAGCATTTAAACTCTGACAGCCAGGTCATCAATTAAAAAAAAAAAAAAAAAAAAAAAAAGCCTTGAAAAACTCAGTTCTGAGTTCAAATTACTTCCTCTTAAGTCTTCCATTTCTCCATTGATTAAGATTCAGTACATAATCCTGATTTGAAATTGAACAGTTCAGCTAAGGTAGAGGCTGGAAATTTTCTCCTGTTGATAGGTAGAAGTGGGAATTACAATTGCTAACACTTTGTGGTGGTTTTCAATCCTTTGCTGTGTCAAAATCCTTAAGAATTTAGGCTGCTAAAATATGTTCACTTTTCTGAGGTGCATTTCAGAGACTTTTTAGAACTACCTTACAGATTCAAGAGGGTATTGTAAGTCACCAGTTGCAAATCACTTCTACCTAAAACCTAATTTAAAAAATCTATGGA
This sequence comes from Empidonax traillii, assembly GCF_003031625.1. Taxonomy (NCBI): domain Eukaryota; kingdom Metazoa; phylum Chordata; class Aves; order Passeriformes; family Tyrannidae; genus Empidonax; species Empidonax traillii. The sequence goes on from NW_020956030.1 coordinate 255,570, forward strand.
AAGATTTTTGTTCATCATAATTAAACTTTTTATCTTACTATCTAAACTAAATTTATCTTTTAAAATAGCTATGTCGTTTTTACTCTGTATAAGTCCAAAGTATCTTCAAGAAAACAGTTTACTCTTGTTTCTACATCAGTTAAATGACATTGATACCAGATAAGTTATTTCTAATTTGAGGACATTTGAGAATTGTGCTTTAAAGAACATACACTTTCTTTACTTCTTTTTCTTTCTTTTAGTTGCAAATTAGAAAGATCTAACTTACTCTTATGTACTTCATTTACAGAGGGGTTTTGTAAGCTAACCAGCATTGTAGGAGAGAGCTGGGTTCTTCTCCATCTCTACACTAATTTCCCATAGATTTCAATTCTATGTTAATTCCCAAGAGTTCTCGTGCATCTTGACAGTTTGTCCATTGTCCAAGGACGTAGTTGCTCTTTATAAGTCAGAAAAGCACGTTAAAATACTCCAACATTCTTGTCTCCTTTATATGTAATTTTTCTTATCCAAATTCCTCAAATCATAAAACCAAGATGAAAACAGATTTTTAAAAAAAAAAAAAAAAAAGGAAACAATATTAAAGGAAAACTTTGACAGCATCACATTATTGGTATGCATAAATAATACTGAGTATTAACTTTCATTTTTAAGCAGTTTTTCTGAGTTAAAGAACTTTCAAAAGATAGAATTTCATACATACTCTGATAGAAACAACAAAATGAACAAGCTACTCAACGTGCAGCAGTAGTTTCAATCATTATATTGTCTGTTTTGAATGATGTTCACTGAGAAGAGCATCATTAAGGAAAGGGCAAGGTAAATAATGAATTGCTGACTACTGGCTGCAAAGAAATAAAAAAAACAGGATTCTACAGGCCAGGGACCCTGCTGCTGCATCATTCAGTTAATGGGCTAAGAGTGTCTGAAGTAACACTAGAGCTCTGTACTGAGAGATCGGAAATGCAGGAAAAAGAGAAACTAGAACATCCAGGGTAAAGTCAGCTGCTGTGTACACAGGCCAGAGGATGTTATTTGGCTGCAGGGGAACTGGTGTGGATCATCAGTTTGTACATCAGCCCATTAGCCTCATGCTGGTTAACTGTATTTTTTCAGCTGGGAAGTATTTAAGGGCACATGTTTGAGCTATTTTTCCCTTCCCTACTAGACTTGCAAGGAGGAATAGGAAGAAATTTGAAGTAAATTAAGAGTAATAGCAAGGTATTGACTTGCTAAACTAACTTATTGAAGTCTTTTAGATCATATGAGCCTGGAAATCAGAGTGGCAGAGAGAAGAAAATGACAGGCAATGTACTGAACAAGAAAGGTCAACTCAGAACATGAAAAGTTTGGATGGATTTTGAAGTCAGCAGTAAAACCTGTTAAGAGGAACAGGTGTTGCTTGCTGATTTAGCCATGGGTGATACCTGGAGTCAAGTCATGAAATCTTTAAAGACTCACTTGTGTGATCAGAAGAGGGATTCATGCTTGGTGGAGAATCTGAGGGTGGAACGAGCAGTACATCTGTGTTAGCCCTTGCCAGTTGTTGCTGAAGAGAGGGGCGGCTCCCTCCTACTGCCCTCTCCTCGCTCCTGCACATGCTCTGACATTTGTCTGAGCTGGCAGTGAGCTGGATCGAAGAATTTAGACTGGCATAATATTAACACCCCCTTCCCCTGCAGTGCAAATTGTACCAAAGAGCTGGGGCACCATCTTGGAGGAATTCTGAAGGCTGTGTGTGGGCAGTAGTGCCTTTTTTGAAATAAGCTTCTCCTCACCATTCAGAGCATACAGATGACCAGACTTCCTTACAAAACAGCTTGCCATCCCACATTTTTCAGCTCAAATGCTGCTGTAGTATGAGACTAGAATGTGTGAGGAGAATTGCAGAGCACTGCATATGGATAGTGGTGTGGTTTGATACCCTTCTGCTGGTAGGCCACACTTCCAAAACTCACCCCCAGTCATTTAACCATGTGGTAATCTGTATAGCATCTAGAAGTGCATTTTCCTTTATGCTCCCTTTTTGTTTTCTCATTTATGGCTCAAAAAAAATAAAAAAAAAATTCCTTGTCTCTGAAAAACATAACACTGAATTGGTGCAGCCAGAATCTGTTTGGAAAGACTCCAGCATCTTCTATAAACAGTTCAATTTTACCATATTTCACAAGGGCATCTCTAAATAATAGAAATATTTTGCTTTCAAATATTATTTTGGCCTTTGACCAATGTTCCATTTTATGGCCAGTCTCTGCTACAATGTTTTTGACCTGCTATGTCCTGATCTTTCTTTCAGAAGAGATAAACTTCTAAAAATAGTTCTTTATCTTCCCAAGACTCATTTATAACTTTACAGCAGATTAAAATTTCACTGATGAATGGAGAACTGCTTATGGAGATGAGCCAACACTAAAATACCCAATCTCACTTGGTATCTTCCAAGTAGTTTCTTTTTCAGCACAATACTCTGATATTATTTCTGCTCAATGACCTCCATGTCATGATTCTGTAGTTAAAGACAATGAAATACCCAACAGTAATATGTCGCTGTAGTCAAAGAGAGAACTGATATATCTTTTGGAAGCAGAAGGCTGAACATGCTGTTAAAAAAGGAAAGAAGAAACAAATTTAAAAGAAAAAAAAGCCCCCCAAATATCAAAAAATTTCTGGTTTGTGAGCAAATTGTTGATTCAGACAGAATTGAACCAGTCGCTGAATGATCTTTAAACAGTGTGACAGAGAAATCATACCTTTCCTTAAGAATGTCATAGTAACTTTGTAGTAAAGTCTCTAGTTTGTAATTATGTTTACACTGCTGTTTATTTGGAAGAAAAACAGTTGTTTTGAGTACAGAGACTTCCTTGACATACAGATATCTTCACTGGTATTGCATGTTCATGTCTACTTACAGGCACTTGTCTGCCACAAGATGTCTTGCGTAATGAGTTGTTGATTTATTTGTGCTTGATAAGAATTGCCTAGAAAATTATCAGTCTCACAGGAACAATTTTTCAGAAGGTAAGCAAGGGTGTGAAAACAAATTATATTGGTTCTTTTATGTAAGTCCACCTAAAGGGCTGTAGAGGGACTTTTTAGAAGGGCATGTAGTGATAGGACAAGTGGGAATGGCTAAGGCTGGTTAGTTGAGATTAGATATTACAAACAAATTCTTAACTATGAAGGTGGTGAGGCACTGGAACAGGTTTCCCAGAGAGACTGTGGACTTCCCATCCCTGGAGGTGTTCAAGAACAGGCTGGATGGGTCTCTGAGTAACCTGGTATAGTAGAAGGTGTCCCTACCCACAGCAGGGGAGTTGGAACTAGGTGATGCTTAAGGTCCCTTCCAGCCCAAAACATTCTGTGATTCTATGATTTTGATTTGGTACCTGTCTGGCTGGCTCTCTTTCTGCACCTTGCCTCCAGTGAAAAAGTATGATGGAGAAAACCTAAATATGCAGACTTATGGCAGAACAAATGTACAGTGTAGGAGCAGTGCTAGTTCATACCCTGATGACAAGACCACTTGCATAATTACAACAGTACAACTCACTTCTCTTACTCATTCCATAAAAATAATCTGTGTTCTCTCATCATTTGAAATACAAAGGGATTTTTTAAACTCAGCTTATCTAGATTGTAATGAGGCAGGATCCAGTAACAGGAGCATCACAATCATCAGAACTAATTGGGAAGCTGTACATGGTGAGGAAATGGAAAGCAGCAGTGAAGGGTAAGATAATGCCTTGATCCAGGCCAGCAGTAGGCAAAAAAAGGATAAGGGACCTAAACCATAAACTCATGTAAAAGTTTCAGGAGAAATTTATTTTGATGTAGGAGAAAATTATATTCACTTTGCTAGTACAGTCTTTTTTTTTGCAATTTACACAATCTTATGATTAATACACTACACTCCAGATAAGGCTCCTCCTACTTTTGTCCCATTCTGCTTATGTTCATATGGCTTCCAAATGATGTTCTACACAACGACCCTGGAAGTACTTCCCAATTTGGCAGCACACTTTTGCCTGAAAATCTCTCCCTAATTGAGCATTCCATATTTCTAGCATCTTTTCAAAGCCCCTATAAAACTTGCGCTTCAGACAGAATTCAGAATTGAATACCTCTCTTGTAAAGAAAGTGAAAACCTTTATTACCAGGCAAGGAGAGTTTATCAAACTCCTGCTAACTGTAACCTGACCAGCCCCCAGCTAAGCTCAGGACTCAGAAGTGAAATGTTGCCGTGTTTATGCACTGAATGATCTGTCTTCTAGAAACTGTAGATGTGTAAAACATCTATGGCCTATATGTTGAGGGAAAATATTGTGAACCATATTCACATTTGACACAGGCAGACAAACATCTATTGACTCCAGTAGAACTAAATCAATTTATTTCAAAACATTTTTATTGTATTTTGTATATTATCACAGAATCACACAATATCTTAAGAGACCCACAAGGATCAAGTCCAACGCTCAGCCCAGTACAGGACCATCTCCAAGAGTGCCTGAGAGTGTTATCCAAACCCTTCAACTCTACTATGGGAGTAAAGGTTCTGTGCCTGTCAGCTGCATCACTGTGGAACAACGATTTCCTTTTCATCTGCTCAAAAAAATAACAACCATTTTTCCCCCTGCCTAGATATTTTTGCTCTGTTATTGACTGAAAAACTTCCAATGTCATCTGTCTCTCCGTCTGAACTGCAACATTTTTATTGGAATTTATTGCACTTTCCTCACCCTGCCCCCTTCCCAAAGTATATCCTCCTCCCTTACACTATAAAAAAACGTTTATGTTTTACACGTAGTCATTTAAAGCATAGATTTTCAAGCTATTTTAAAAAGAGAAGTCATTCAAATACTTATTTCGGAGAATCTTTTCGTTAAATTAAAACATCCATGTCCAAGAACATTGCCGTGTTCCCTTCCCCCTGCCTGAACTGATGGAAATGCCTGAAGATAATTGGTTTCTAAAAGGTAAGAAAGTACTTGAAACTCGATCTACTGCCAACGGAGATAGGTCCTTCAGGTAGCTGGAGAGGCTTTGCTAATGAGATCCTACTTCAATCATTTACATTTCTTTGGTGGTTATTTTCTTATGCAAATGAACAGTCTTTTCACCACACAGAGAGGGGCAACAACTGACTGTTAAATGAATTGCCTCTCGCTTAATGAAAACATCCAGCTTCTTCTTTCTTATGAGTTTACAGAAGGTTATTTGTTTGGATTGTTATAATCCACACTACTTTGATGTTCACACCACAGTGGGGTTTAGAGAAGAACGCTATTATCTGTAATTGCAACTGCAAAGTTCCTCCCTTCAGAGAAATACTACTACATTTTAATCAAAGGATGAAAAGACAAATATGTTATATACAACATAATGAAGGCAGCCTAGGATATCCAATGGCTTTTTCCTTTTTTATTTTCTTTTTCTCCAATGAGGAAGCAAGCCACCTTGAATTTCTTTAGAGATATTGAAAGGAAGGAGGCAGGAAATGTCTAAAAAAATTAAAAGAGGAACTGTTTGTGTGTTTTCACTCATTCAATTACCATACTAACAGCGTATAACCCTCAAAGCAGCTAAGTGAAAGGGACAAGGTAATGGTATTTTAAGCTCTGTAATTCTTCTTTAAGAGGAAGCAGGACTTCAACCTGGGGAGGTGGTGAGGAAGGGAGTAAACCACAGCAGTTAGATCAGTGGGGGGCTTTCATCATCTCTCCTGGATTAAACACAGGAAAGAAAATAATATCCCTAAATCCCTTTTACATTTTACAAGAATGATAGACAGTGAAGGCCTGCAAGGTAACTGCAGTGTGGTAAAAACAAATGGTTAATTGCATGCAAATGTAGTGTTAAGCTTTAGTTTGTTTCTTTATTTATGTTCTCACACTATCCAAAAGCAGCCACTACTGCTACCAGGCATCAAGAACATGATCCTATTTTGTCTGAAGTCACAAAAGATCAATTTGAACTTTCCTTAGCCTCTAGCTATGCTGAATTCTGCAGTGAAGAGTTAATCTATGCACGACTTGAAGGTTGAAATCATTCTTTCTTCTATTATCAGTAAAGGTGTAAATCCCTGTGGATATTCTAACCACCCCCCTGGAGATCCTTCCTTACAACCCATCATGGTCTTCTGAGGATTATTTTTAGTTGGTTTTTTTTTTTTTTTTAAAGCAAAGCACTTCAGACCTCTGCAAATATTTACCAGTTAAAGCTCAAAGACAGACATCAGATGTTGGAATACTGTAATTTTTTCCTCTCAATCATAAGGCACTTGCATGTCTATAAAAATAATTTTACTTATTTTCTTCAAGTTTATTTATCATTTACCAATAATCATTTCTTGTGGTACTTGTAATGACATCAAGCAAGATCTATTTCCACTGAATTATGCATTGCATATTAGAAGTTAGCCTCCAGTCACAAAGCCATTTCAAACAGTGCACTGTGGTATCTCATGCATTTTCATCGGACACTGTTTGTACTTTCATAGCTCAAGCGTATTTTTAAATGTTTCTTCCACTTTGTCATCTCTCAACTTTTATTACAAAGTGCTAAATGTGCTTATAACACTAAGCACAAATCTGCATCAGCTGAAGAAACTAGTGAGTAACTAGTCACCATATACTGCTGATAGGATGGATATTGTGAAATATGTGAAACCTGATTCCATTTTCAGCTATTTGCTTAACTTATTATTTACATGCTTAATTAAGATAAAAACCTTCGATGCGTTACAAACATTCTCTTCCAGAATGAGTCATTCTTCTTTTTTTAACTCTGAAAGGACATATGAAGACATGTGAAAGCAAAACTCTTCTTCCAGTAGCACAGGAAAAAAAATATGGAAAAACAATATTTAAGAAATATTATTTGAGAATAATTAGAGGTTATCCTAATCTAGCTCAAGCTACTAACTTTCCATGAATAAAAATAAAAACATTTCATGAAAATTGTCACCTCAGCTTGACTGTATTACTAAGGGAAGACTTTTCGCAGTCAGGAGGGAGTTCTTTTTTGGTTCTCACTGTTAACAATGGAGCATGAATAATGGGAAAACAGATCTTCAGCAACTGTGTCTGTTCTGGCAAAAGCTGTGTGTTTATATCACAGTCATTAGTTTGAGCTAGTTTTGTGAAGTATATTAAGTCCTATGTGAAACGCATAACATTAACCTTAGCTAACAATGACCACAAACTCTTATTCCTACTAACATTTTAAATGAAGAAAGTCAAATTAGTTAGCAGCATTTTAAAAGTGAAATGTGGTGAAAGTATTGTGAAATAATGTAATGCAATAATGAGAAAATATTGGAGAATTAATGGATAAGGTTGGATTTGTGCACTGATTAGCGCAAAGGAGTTCAAAACCACTGGGTTCCATCCAAAACCCAGCATAAAGTAAGAAAAATAATGAAAAGATTCTTTCAGTTAGATACATATCCGTCTTTATCTGAACCTCTTGAACTCATTCAACTCTAATCAAAATAACAGTAAAGTTGACTTCATTTGTTTCTTGCTTCTGATTCAAGCAAGGTTTTTCCTTATGAAAAAAATTCATGGGAATTTAGGCAGATTTTTTTCAGTAAAATTCATAACTTGTAAGTGAAAAAATCTACCTAAAATATCAATAAGAAGTTTAATTCAGCATAAATTATAAATTAAAAGATTGAATGTAGGTACAGTTCAAATTTGGAACAATTGGAATAGATATTGTACCTTGATGGACTCTCATCTTCATGCAGACAACTATCCATCAGATGACAAAATTTCTTTTAGAATCCCTAAAATAAAAAAATACATACATATACCTTCTCAAGTTGTTTCAATTTAGTGCATTTTTAAACAAAGTGCACTTATAAAATAAATTTCACACAATTCAAAGTACCATTTTACTGCTGATGTTAGTAGAAACCCATTACTCAGGAAAAAGTTCAACTTTAATTGGTTTTCAGATCGTATATTTATAGTGCAACACTTCTGTACAGATGCACATTTTAGATTATTATATTCATAAAATAGTATTTATGAAACGCCTCTTAAAATGCATGAGGAAAACCGCAACAAAATTTAGAGGTTTTCTGCTCTGCCATCAGGGCTACTTAGCCGACTATCCATAGCATAAGTGTCATTGCTCCATTTCTTCTGGACAACTACTGGAGTAAATACTAATGCTACTCATAAAATAAGAAATTACTGAATAGAGCAGAGTTACATTTCTGGTTCTATATGCATTTGCTTTTTCAGGGAAGCTACTCAAATATATGCCCTCACAGTACTTAATGGGTGAGTTACAGTCCGATTTAGAACAGCATCCCCTACTTTTCACTGGAAGGCTCGAACCCTCAAATGCTGGTACATCACTGCTGCTGACAGCCCCATATATGTCCAGGCACCTTGATGTCCTGCCAAAAAAGAAGGAGGCAGCCTAGTTTTCTGTAACTGGTCATATGAATGCTCAGTGTGCTTTGAGTCTTCTGAGGATTATCTTTTCTAGCCCAGGTGTGGGTCATGGACCTCTAACTGTCAGGGGCTGATCCGAGCTTAAGACAAGGGAATTCAAACACAGCTGGAGAAGGTGGGTGTCTGCATGTTGGTGCAAGGAATGTGAATTTCCAAGAAATAATGATAGTGGGAGGAAAATACCAGGCATATTGACTGCTGACAGAAGTCACATTGGTGCCAAAACTAAGAAAGAAATAGTCAAGAGCAGGCATTCTTCTGAAGCTAAGGCTGCCAGCTGAAAAGGAATGCATGATATCTGGGACACTGTAAACCAGTGTCTCTATGGCACTTGCTTTCAGCAAATTAACCATCTTCAACTTAGGCTATCGGTATGTTATGTACTGACAATGCACATTTTCCCTCTGATCTCCACCCTTTTTCAGAATTTGTATATTGTATCCTCCTCCCTCTCCACAATGTAATAGCTTCATGTTGTGTGTTGATATATGTGACAGGCAGAAATGAAGATTAAAAAAAGAATGCTCTGGTTTTTTGCCCAGAGGGGGAAAAACCCACAACAACAAAACAATTAATTCATTTATAAAAGTAGGAATTTCTTGCTACAGAATGATTAATCATGTTAACAAAATAGCAGAGGCAGATTTTCAGGCTGTGTCTGGATTCAGCCATGGAAGAATATAATGTGTTGACAAAGAAACCAAAATTGCAAGATTTTCATCTGCACAGACTCATCCCTCATCTTGTAGATATCACTTGCTAAAATTTTACTTTTTTAATCTGACGTTACTGCTAAATATATAAGACATAATGCTCTTATCCATGAACCAAGCAAAATCACAAGGATTCAGAAATGCAGATGAATGCTAAAAAAAAGCAGACTGAGAGGGAGGAAGAAGACAGGAGAAGGAAGGAATAGTTATCCAAACTAACATATGTAAATGAAGCATATGGTTGAGCCTGCTTATTTCACAAGCAGTATACTCATTGAGGATGACTCATAAACACATGAAGTATAGTACTTAGTACAATGTAAAATAACAAAAAACAGCCCATAAAACTAGTTTCAGTGTAAGATGTTTATACTAGAAAAATATAATCAAAAGCTTAAAGTTCTTTGTATTTTTCTTAAGTATGTGCTTATCTACAAACATACAAGCTCTTTTTTCATCTTCTTTCCTTCTCTTGTAAGGAAAAGAAGCAGTAGCTGTAACCACATGATACATGATCTCATCTCTAGTCTGCAGAAATTCCAAGTTTATTTTCTGAATAAAGGCTAAAATACGACAATATATGAGATAATACACAAGTTCACAAAGTGTAAAGACTTTCATATTGATAAAATCAGCATAACTGAGTTTGAAGTTCTATGCAGGGATATTTAATCTGTCCAAAAATCAAAACATCGTGAAATTAGTCGGTGAAACTGTGAAGTTTACAAAATCTTTCCCCGCTACAAAAAAAGTCAAGCTGTCAGCTGAGTCTGAAATCTCTGGTCTAAAACTGCCTATATAAAGTGAACAAGATGTTGGGTATTTACTGCTGGATTTTAGCCAATAACTGTCATCCTAATCTAATGTCAGAACATGGTCAGGTCCTAAAACCAAATTTTGACATCAGCATATTTTTCTAGGCCTGCCAGTGTAGACATATGCTTACACTTAAGTCATCAGGATGCTCCCCAAACACAGAGCAGAGAAAAACACTTCCTACACTACAACAAACGGCACTGGTTGCCCAGAAAGGCCAGGATATTGCCCCCCAGTTTCTGAGTGATACCTATGACTTTGACTTTTGACTTCTTTTCTCTGTGGACAAGATAAACAAGGATTCTTTTTAGTATGGACAGACTCTGGAGAATATCTGTCTCTCAGTGTTGATCACCTCATCTCCCCATGACCAGGATGTAGCAGGCTGAGACAGCATCAACCCTCCTCCCACCCCAATACAGGGAGTGTTCAGCTACTTGTGCTGTGTTTGCTGATAAAGCAGCCGTTCCCATTTCCTCCAGGTGGAAATGTCCCCTGGGTCACATCTGGCCTATAAACTGTAATTGGACTATCTGCTGGTTTGCATAATCTAATTAGCCACCCTCTTCACCTTCCCTGCTAAAGAGAGCAAAGACCTTTGCTTAACCTTTCACTTTGACAATTTAACTCATTATTAAAATACAACCACACAGTGACTCCTCTACCTTTTCCTACTCTATTTTCTCTTTCCCCGGATGTTCATTTTATTCCATAATTGTTACTATCTATCCTTACCCTGAAAGCCAAAAAGAATGCAATCCCATTGATCATTTGTCTTGCTACCAGGAAATGCACAGACACAAAGGGAAAGAATAACGGAATAAACCTGTAGGAGACAAACATACCCTGCCAGAGAGGAGATTTAAAGCACTTAGGTGGGTAAAGTTAAATACATAGTGCCGTTAAGAACTGAAGTGAAATGGAAAGAATTAAAAATTCTTAGAAAGATATGTTTGACTATGATTGTATTCAAACCAAATACAATTACATCCATTCTGCAAAATGCCTATATTAAAAACCAATTCCAAGGGTCTGAAATGTTTACCGCATGACAGTGATGGTCCTTTTGATGCTCCCTTCAAATAACAAAATTAGAAATCTGGAGACAGAGAGTAGCCTTTCAAAGAGAAAAGGATTCAAAATTGCTGATTTGTTCTAACTGAGAAGAAATCTTGTACCAAACTTTCAACAAAGGACTGTAACAAAAGGAATGGGAGTGCAGCATAGGTGTGCTGAAACTATACTCTTATGACAAAACCATGCAGTCCTATCTGAATACAGAGCACAAAGGGGATAATGCTCGCTAGAACATTGCAAATCCCCCACCCATGAAGCAAACTGTAGTGTAGATACAACAGTGCAGTGGCTTAAGGGAGATTGAACCACATGACACGTTAAGATGCATCCTTATAGAGATTTAATGTAAATTTTTGTTCAAAATGCTTTATGAAACCATGTGGAGTGTGAGTGATACTGGTATTATTAAATTAATATAGGAAAGCACTCAAAAGCTCAACGGTAACAACTATTTTTGTGATTAGAAGTTAGGGTTTCAAAACAGATTCCATGGAAAGATCATTGAAATGTCTTATGCTACTGGCAAATAAGGAAACGATATAGGGCCAAATTCTCCATTCATTTGCAGCAACTGTAGGTCATTATTCTGTGCCAAATGGAGAGTTGGCCTCTTTGAAGTTTGATAACTCTTTTTTATCTCATGTCTGCCTGGTCCTTGTTGCCCAATGAAGCTATAATTAGTGTTTTAATTCTAAGTGGGATGGCTGGCATACACAAATAAAAAATACTTTTAATAAAAAATAGTCAATTCTATATATTGGAGGAAGGCGGATGAGTATGAGAAAAAAATTTAACCAGGTTCCTTAAAGGGTTGTCTACTGTTTATTTTAATCTGTTTGATTTTCCGTAATTTGCTGACCACTACCTTACATTTTCCAAGGTATGGAAAGGTTACTTTAAATATACATGTATATCCATTTGTGTACAAAAAAAAAAAGAAAAAAAAAGAAAAAAAAAAGCAAAACCTCTCTTTTTCTTTCTCTGTGTGCTATTTGTCTTATTATGAAGTAGAAAATGGAACGAGCTCGTCTCAGCTTATCTCAGAAACAGTGGTTTACTTTTGCACCCAGGAGAAAGTGAAGACTGTTAGTATTCCATAACAGAGGTGTTGATAAGTCTCTTGCAGCAATCTAGATTTGTGGGACTTAATTCTTCTGTGTTGGTACTTAAAAATATTGATGTCAGTTTGGCAGATGTTTAATTTGGCCAATAACCAAATTCCTGTAATCCACAACATCAAATAAAGAGAGGTTTGCAGTTCCTGTCAAGGTCACCAAAGCTCTACAGGATTCATAGAAAATATCACCCTCCATATGTACCCACCTTACTTTTAAGCTTTACTAAAGGCTGCTCAAATGCTTACTAAATGTGCTAAGAAGAAAAAGGAGAGGAGTGTCCGTAGTGAGATGTACAGAAAAAAAACCCAGCTTCTCTTAAAATGTCAACTTGCCATTAATGGCCCTTTATTTTGTTTAAAACATGTTTCTCTCTGGCTCCTTCTTGGCTATATTATTGCGTCCAAAGAAGAAACAAGAAGATAAAACAACAATTCCCCTATGCTTAGGTCCATTTCTTCTTAATTTGCTGTAAACTTGGTCTTAAATTTGTCTTGAGCTAGACCAGGAGTAGTAGGAAGGAGAACGGATCACAGCATTACCCCTTCAGCTGGCCAGCTGCAGAGGAAAAGAGCGCACACGCTGCCCTTGACACTGAAGATCTCATGGATGGGTGGTGCATTGAGAAACACATTGCATATCCAGCTCCTTACAGGCAGGAGGTAGTACTAGATGCCCTAAGGGGTTTTTGTTCAAAGGTTTAACCTTCCACTATTTTTAATTCTTGACATCAAGAAACATTGAGCAGTAACTTTCTGAATTACTACAAATCCAGAATAATATCAAAAGCTGAGAGAACCCCAAGCCTCTTTCCTCTGACTTACAAATCTGAATATATATAATGAACACCTTTGTCTCTGAAAGGTACTAATCTCTATCTGCTGTATGCTGTCAACAGACTATTTCCTAAATATTCTAAAATAAAAATAAGAGCTAATCTTTCACTCTCTTTCTTCCTTCTTCTTCCTCTTGAACAAGAAACAAGAGAAATGGCTTAATAAGAAGAAATATTTCTTACTGGATTAATGTATGTGTAAGTCAATATATACGGCCATAAAATGTTGTATTGGTATACATACATAAATTATATAGATACATACATTATATAGATCTAATAGATAGATGTACACATGCATGCACCTGTCCTGGAGAAAGTGAATTTAAAAAAAAAAAAAAAGGTACTGTAAATGTATATGAATCAGTTACAGAAAACTGAAGTTGTTTTGCATTTTGAGCAGATACCTATGGGACAAAGCAGCACTATGAACATGTATCTGAGCAAGGCTGGTACACGGCGCACTGTCAGTAGCGAAACTGGAGAGGGGTGCTAGCCTGGGTTTGAGAAATAGGGCAGTGACTTTCTTACAGAGGTTTTCCTAGGCTGAGCTGACTATGAGTCACAGGAACTCCTACTCTAGAGGCAGCCCTCACAGGCCAGCTAGAATTTTCTAACCCTGATCTGGGGTTTTGCATGGACATACAGCATTACCTATGGAATATTGGAGTCCACAGACATTTTTCTATGGTTTAAAAGGGAATTCAGCAGCCTAACTCTCATAACAGTTCCAAGTTTAGTGGTTAAATCAGCACTGGTGATGCTTCAGCATGGTGACCCAGGTGCGGGAAAGTTGTAATGTTGCAAGGAGTACTTCTTGTATGGGGCAAATTTGAAGGCAAGTTAAGACCTATGCCACATCTCTCTAGCTGATCTAGTGTCTAAGTTTGAAAGACACTAATTTGACTTTTTATCTTCATTCTTAAGACAAGAGTTTCATGACCATGCTAGCTGAATGGAGTCATAGGTGTATGTGGAAATTATAGGCACAACTTGAATACAAATAGATCTTTAAATAAGAATAAGATTGTAAATAAGACCAAAGTAAGGACAAAACACCTGAAAAACTTTCTGCTTTTGAAAAACTGTTTTTTTGTAGGAGTCTACCTAACTTGAAACTACAGAAAAACTATTTCTGCATTTCAAATGAGGCAGTAGGCTAGGTTGAATAGCAGTTTCTTATTTGGATAAATTTATATCACTTTATCTATTTGTAACATTGAACATAAATGTATCTTGTCTCATTTGTCTTTCCTCTGGTAAGGATTCAGTCAACCTGTATTTCAGTCGAAACATGAATAGAGTACTGGCATTCTTGTTACTGCCAAGTGAAAAAAAAAAAAAAAAGAAAAAGAAAATAAATTACCTGCTCTTTTGTGACCTGGGCACTCTTTGTTTTACGTTTCTGAGGGAAGTTATGCAGTTATGGCAAGGTCTAAACAGCCATCTTCCATCACATTCACTAAGCAAATCAGACTCGTATCTGATCCTGAAGCACAGTTGTTCTGATTGCGCATTGTGTGGTGTTTGTGACGCATGACTGAATGCTTGCTTTTTTCATCTTTTCCCTGTTAGTAGCCTGTTCTCTTCTTAACTCTTTCTCAATAAGATATGTGTCAGATCCTATCCTGGAGGAAAAAGATGAAGTCAACCAGATAGTTATTGCACTTACTGTTCAGTCACATTTAGGCGTTCAGCACCTTGTTGACTCAGTTGCAGTAGTACAGATTTTCCCACACTGTTTACTTGACACTTGTGAGTCCAGCCTGTACCAACTTCTATTGTATTAAGCAAACACTCCTCCTGCACTAAAATTCCACTCATTGTTAGTGCTAAAGCAACAGGATTTTCTCCAGTTCGCAGACAGCAGAACCTGTTGTTATAAGAAAACTCTCTCAAGATGGAATCTGAAAAGAATCATATGACCCAGAAAAGGATTAGCCTTCAGGAAGTCTTTGGGCTTTACCATTTTGTGAAGGCATCCCCAGAGAGAGCAGAAAATAATAAAGTAAAACATTTTTCTGAACTGAAGCCTGCTCCACAATAGATTATATGTACTTTCAGTTGTGTGAAAAAAGAACATATAATGGTATCTAAATGAGACTATGACTTAGGCAAGGGAGATTGTGGTGATTTAACACAAGTGAGGTCAATAAACTTGAATAAAAGAACCTTTTTTCTAAAGGGAGGAAACAAAATTATCTTTGTGAAAGTAACTGCAATTTTTAAAATACAAGGCAATTACATCACATACTGTTACACAAGCAACCCCTACTGCTTAAATAGTCATTGATGATTCCTTCTCAGAGGAGATTTCTGTTCTTTTAAGTTAATTTCCATTTTAGTCAGCACATAAAATGAATGTGTTGTCATTCAAATTTTTGGAGTCATGCTTATGAATTTAAAGTTTGCTCAGAGTATTTAGACATAGGCAGATCTGCTAATAAGACAAAGCTGAAATTTCTTTTTACTGTAAAGAGATGACTGCTTTTTTCTCACTGATAGAGATCAATACTGTAAGTTAAACAGTTTTATGGAGTACTATATTTTAAATATAAATTGCAAATAGAAATTAAGAAAGCTCTATCAGCAATTACAGAGAAAGAAAGAAAGAAAGAAAGAAAGAAAGAAAGAAAGAAAGAAAGAAAGAAAGAAAGAAAGAAAGAAAAGAAAGAAAAGAAAGAAAGAGAAAGAAAGAAAGAAAGAAAGAAATACCCTTCTATAAAAGAAAATACACAGAGGTTTTTTGATAGAGAGAAAACATCACATATATTACAACACAGGACAATTCTCATACTACCAAAAACTTGCCATCAACATCAGCACTTTCTGGAAATGGTTACTGGCACAAAAGAGGAGCCTGTCGTAGGAAGTATGAAAGTAAAACTGTGGCACCCAGTCATTTCCTGCAGTTAAACATACAGGATAGAGCAAGCTGCCCTGAGAAGAAGGTTGGAGACTGCTCCCCAGCCCCCTTGTCACTCTGGCAGCAGCACTACCCACCACACAGATATGTGCTGGGAAGGGGCATGGCAGCACCAGCTGTATGTAGTAAATATGATCTAAAGCTCTAGTGCGACTTTTCCTTCTCACTCAGCATCCACAGATAATTCTTCACCTGGCTTTGTGCCGGGTTCCTGAGCTGGCCAGCCCTCCCTGAGCAAGTGGCATGCTTGCAAGGCCTTGGCCACTCTTCCGCTGAGTTGGAAGAAGGGACCATGCAGGGCTCCTCAGCACCAACAAATTGCATGTTATTATCCCAGTAAGGCTGTCAAAAAAGCTCAAAGAAACCAAGCCAAGCTAAATGGGAGCATGGGAGCTGAGGATTTCTGCTCTCTCCCAGTTGCTAGTGCAGCCTTCCACCTGCATGGCATTTTCTAAGGCAGGTACCATGCCACAAACTGCTCCTCGAGGAGTTCTGCAACCTGAGCAAAAGTATTTTTGCGATTCTTCGTCATGGTTCTACTAAGTTAACACCAGCAGAGATAAAATTATTTAGGGGAGGAGGCAAAGATCAGATTGCATTCTCTTTGCTCTCTCACTTCCCTAGTTTTAATGATATGCTCCAATTTTTTTTTCATTTTTTAATCCCCCAAGAATCTCCTTACAGATACAATTAACACAGGCTGTACAGAAAGTTGCTGTGCTTATACGTGTGCTCCTACTTACCCTGTGGGAATGGCCTAGCACACCTCCAGCTTCTGGTCACCCTTCAGGCAGATGAGGTATGAGGTGTGCAGCCCCCAGGCCCCATGTCACCCAGAAGTGCAGCTTCCTTTTCTTTCCACTGGCCAAGGAAGAGGGCACACTTTGTACATACTGGTTAGAACAGCTTTGGTTGATACTTAAAAGTCTAAATATAATCTTCACTTTTGGTTTTATTATTTGAAATCCTACCCAAAGCCTAAAGATTCTCTTAGGGCAACTGTGTTCATTTTTATATCTATAAATAATTCTATATTGCTCACCAAAAGACAGGAATTCAATTTTCTTATACCACTTTTTTGAAGGTATTCAAAATGATTCCCATTATAAATCTTATTGAAGGATACATGCCTGGGGTGTGGTGAGGGTATACAGAAGCCAGCAGGGTGAGAGGAAATGTAGCTAAAATAAGCAGATGGGTGGACAGATGGGCATGATAGGAAGAAATAATATTAATCTGCAAAATAGATAATAAAAGTCTTAGGAAAAAAATGAAAATGAAAAAGTGATGGTCAAAATATAAAGAATGAGATAGTTTACTCAGTAGGCTAGCAGGGATTCAATGTTCCTGCTGCAGAATTTTCACTTTTTTTTAACAGTTGTTCAAATTTGTTAATGTAAAAAGAACATATTTCCCATATACAATACTCAGTTGTGAATGAATACCTTTGCACTAATTAAGGAAAATATTTCTGAAATGCTTTGACTTCTCTAGATTTAGTTTATTGAAGGGTTTGAAAAATTGAACTCAGTGGAGGAGGGATGGGAGATGTGTGTATGTTCATCTATTCAACAGTTGTAAAAGTCATATTATTTTTTATGGTGCACTAATGTGAAAAATAGATCCCCTGTCCCTATGGCAGAAGGGCTATATCCAACTAAGAATTGCAGCTCTGTAGATATGAACTTGCAGCTTTCTTTGGAAGCTCACATATCAGATTTGATGTCCCTGAAGGATCAGTTAAGTTTAGCTAAAGAATTTGACAGTAGTTATGGTTCTTTTATAAGAATACATTAAATATATACTAAGGATACATAATCTAAGTAAGCTTTTATGGACAAAGAGGTCGATTTTTCATCCTTTTCTATACAGTACTGATTAGCAAAAGAAATCTCCACAGAAGCACTGGGCTTTATGAAAAAAAAATGGTGGATATCTTATGTATTATATAGAGTTAACTTTAAATGAAAAATACATTCATAACTCCTCTTAATCTAATTTTCAATTTTGCTGACCAAAGGAACTCAAGAAGTTTTAGAACTCCATGGATAAAATATATTTCAAAATAGAATAGACTCATCTATGGCAAATGACAATAAATTTGAAAATCTCTTGGGATCTCTGAAAGAATGTAATAACTGCATCCACTTCTACTCAATTCTATTGTTCAGGTTTTATGGTATGGTTATACAAGGCAATTAATAAACTCAATTCACCCACACTAATGAATGGTATAGTTAAATACAGCCATCCAAACCCCTTTCTCCACTCAAACCCATCTAAGAAATTTGAACGTTGCAGAATATTGCTAGATGCACGCCTGTACAATATTCTGTTTAAATCACAGTGGAAACGGATATTACAGCTAAGGTAGTATTTAGCAAGCTTGCATATGTTATTAGTGCTCTGCTGAGCCATGTCTTAATAAGTACCCACTTTAGGATTACTGGCCTTTTACCCTCAAATTAAGTCCTTTAATACTGAATGCAAGGAGAAGCAGCTCTTTTTCTTGACACTCCTAGCCATGTTGCTGCATTTCCTCTCATTTAGCTAATATTTTGGTGAATAAGAGTGACCAACATCTCCTTATTTTCCTTCCTTCAGGCAGGACAAAGTAAATGAGCTGAGTTAAATGCAAGTTGTATAAATATGATAAATGCACTAAACTTACATTTGGAATAGGGTGAATAAAATGCTGTATTAGCTATGTAATTTTTAAAAGCTGTTTAGAACAAAAAGAAAAGTTTTGCCTGAAAATTTTTCAATTTTTCCAATTACACCATTTTATTTGTTAGAAGATATTACCTCTCTTCGTAAGGCTTGCCCAGACAGTTTTCATGACTACAGTAACCTACTCCTTTTTGACACAAATATATTTTAATAATCCATCTTTAATTGGAACATACACGTCCATTAAAAATGTATCATATCAGGAACTATGTAAATGCTTTCAAGTGGCAGAAGTCTCTACTCATCTCTCTGCTTTGAGAAACTTCTGATGAGATACAGGGTAATACTGAGCCCAGTTGAAACCTTCCCAAGTCCTGTCTCGTAGAGTAAATCAAATACATTCATCCAAGTTCACTCCTGAAATTCTCAGATGAAACTAAAATTTCTATTTTAATTTTCATTCACAAAGTTCCTAACGCTCCTAAATATGTCCAGAAACGGCCTTGTGAAAGAGATATCTATGCAATGCTGGAATCAGAGGTGTAAAGACTGCTACAAAAGGAACTTACAAGGTAGATATGCGCTTATACTCATAAAGTTCACGTGGCCGTGGCGTCTTTTGTATATTATCTTAGTGATAACAGAATTTTCCCAGAGAAGGGAAAAAAAAACCCAACCTTGAAAAGGGGTTAAGAATAGACTGCAGCCATCAGCAGTGAAGTGTGTTGTGTGAGAGCCAATTCACCTTCACAACCCTTGTGTCAGCAACCTGCAGAATTGCTGTTACATATGGAAAAAATCTATCAGTTCCTTTGAAATACACCAATTCTGTGATGAGTACACAACGTACAGTGCAGAATGCACTATATTCTAAATGAGTATCGTGCTGAAAGAAAGAAATTAGTGTTAGGATTCACAAAACTATAAAAGCATTGAAATTGAATTATCTGTAACATCTATCTGAATGTTCTACTGAAATGAGAATATAACCCAAACTACTTTATGGTTTTGCAAGATTGGTCTCTGTTCTGTTTACAATGTAAAAACATGACCCTGCAAAGAAACAGTATGCATGCTTAATATCAGTTTCTTATATGTCAAAGGGTTTACTCATGGTGTGCATAGATATCATAGATATGCAAATACCCAGTCCTTTTCAGGCTTAGGGACTAAACTGGAAGCATTCAGGGTTATCTCTGTATTTATTTTTGCATTTTATTTACATTTTAAAAACTTTTTTCTTTCTTTTCTTTTTTTTTTAATTAATAATTCTGCGTCAGATAATTTCTCTCTCTCTTGGCAGATATACAAATCTGTCAGATTTTATCCAGGGATTCGAGGGAGATATGCAGAGACCTGAAAGGAGATCAGGCAGAGACAGATTAGGTTTTTCTGTTCTGTTGTTCATTCCTCACTCCACACATTTTCTTCTTTTGCTTTTTCTGAATGGTTTCCTTTCCCTTTCAATTCTTTCAGTCCCTCCTTGTGGAGTGACTTCTTCACTTTTCCAACCACCCCTGCCTTTCTATGCAATCATCAACACTCCTGCCTCTGTAGCATATTGTCAGAGACATATGCATACAATGATAAGTTGCTCTCAAGGAAACAGACATAAAATAAAGGAGGTAAAGAAAAATTTATTGCTAGGCTTCCACTGAAGCCAAATTGTTTCAAATGCAAAAGGAATGGACCAGTAGAAAATGACATAATAATGTAATCTCTTGAGGTGTATTATGAAAATAATGCTGGGTTGGGGAAAATGAAGATAAGTAGACTGCATTTAAGGTATATTAGCAGACCCTTTCAGCAGACATGTACACAGGCTTTGTTCCTTGGTCAAGAAAAAAAATAAGAAAGGTCAAACACAGAACTGGTACCCTAGGTAAAATATTTGATAATACAAAATACATATTGAAAAATATTTCCCTTTACAAATGTTTTCTTGCTTCCACTTTCAAAAATCTATACTAGTACAGAAATCTTTAGTCTGATAACAACCCTGTCTCACAAGTTTGACTTCCTCAAGGCTAAATTCCCCTTACATCCTGGCTTAGCTCTGAATGATTCAGAGGGAAGTACAAGACCCAACAGGTTTGTACTCCAAAAAATTCCTCACTAAAATTATGAGAGGACAGCATGATGGATGAGTATACACATGCATTATAACCATGCTATGGATTTTAAAATTTTAACTGTAGAATTATAAAGCTGTACTGAGAGAATACTCTCAATACTGATAGTGCTATAAAACTTGTGCATGTTATGCTGCCATTAAAGCAATTTTCTTCTCAAAAATGGTTGTAAAATCAAAACGCAGTTTGCTTATGTTATCTGAGATCAGCTTTTATCACTTCATAGTACTATTTACAATTATACACCTTTATTAACGCATAGCACTTATCAATATATGATTTATATAAAGATGGGTATTTCCTTATTCTTTCTCCGGAACCACCTATCTGCAGATGTGTAGATATAGGTATATTAGTGAAAGCCTCCAAAAATCCTATGTGCATGTGACCCATTTCACTCTAATATGGGATAATAGTATGACGCTCTGATATTCATGTGACCTTACACTTCTGTACTGATTTAAAGGCAAGGAACATGTTGCTATATAATTTTCACAATTAAAAGTAATCTCCTCTGTGTGAATCATTTCTGCTACTCAAAACAGTGAGTCTTTTCTCATCTATTGTGAGACTCTTTTCAATGTAGATGAGTTTTAACTCTTTCAAAATAGCAATCCAGAAACTGGTACAAGCAGCAAGTCTTCTTGTAAAACTTTTTGTAAAACTATACTCTCAGTGACTGTGGCATTTCTCTTCTGTTACCAATTGGATGAGAGATGTCAAATTCTTGTCCCTTTAATGTCCATCATTGGATTGAATAAGATGCCTGTCATGTTTATTTAGGGTCTGCTATTTATGTTTATTGTAAATCTATAAAGGAGTAAACACTAAAACGATCAGAAGTGCATGCTACAGATAAACGTCTACTGCCTGGATATAATCCATCCAGAAAGACAGAGGCATGCAAAGAACAAAGCCCTGATAAAATCTGTCAAAATACTAAATTAGGAGATCAAGCAGAAATCTGTTTTTCAGCCTTTCAGTCATGAGACTGATTTGTTTCTTGGATGGAAATATCTACATTTCTTCCTGAAAGATATTATTTTTCATCTAATTATGAGTGTAATTAATGATGGTATAAATACAAGAGTAGCTTTCATTCTGGAGTCACTTTTCTGAGTGAAGGAGCAGAGTGAAAGGCAAGATGAACGCTAGATAAGATCAAGTACATTGTTTCTGTTACTTTTCACATGTAATCAATTAGCAAATTTACAAAGGGCAAAGAAAGCTACACATAGATAAGAATACAGCTGAGAAAAAAAAAAGCAATCAACCAGGGGACAAGCTTCAGCCTTATAGACAAATCTTGAACTGCTTAAAGGAGTATCAGCTGGAAACTATAGTTTTAAACATCATTAAAAGAAATCTTTCTGTCATAAAAGGTCCTTCATTGGGAATTATACTGATATCAGCAATATGTTCTATATTTTAATGGAATTAACAAGAAAAATGATTGGTACTTTTATATGACTTTTTTACTATAGCAACTATTACAGTTGATTTTCACACTTTTCGAGAGGCTTTTTAATGGCATCCACAAGTAATGTGTTTAAAATAGGATTTCATTCAATATTTTGTTAACGTCGTTCCTCCTTCAGCAGATGTTCCAGTGGGAACACAGTAATTTCAGTGTCTCAGAGGAAATTTCCAGAAGCTTTTATTCGCTGTATAATCAGACATTTCCTGCCTTTTCTCAGACCTTTTCTCCAACTCACGTGTGTTTGACTTCAATTTTTAGGTAACTGAGTTAGTTATAGGAAACTTCTAGTCCAGAAATGGTTTTTTTAGCCCTGTGGGACATTTTTTCATGTTGTTCCAGATGTATATTTCAGAACACTGAAATTCAGAACAATATCAATATTTGGTGACGTCAGTAACAAGTGCAGGAATAATTAAATGTTTCAGATATCTGTTTTTGAAAGCTCATGTACCACACATACCATGCTAACTGGAAGACTGATCCAGTAAAATAGGTGCATTCTGGCCCCTAATCCAACAAAATTCTTAATTGAGGCAATTAATTTGACTTGCAAACAAAGATCACGTTGGCTGCTGGTCCAGCAAAACAAGTCTCTGCAGAACCTTGAGATCCTGAAATACCTTGTTATGAAAAGCAATGTAACTTGTACGTGTTCCAGGTTTTGCACAAGTCAAAGTAAATCAAGTCAAGAGTGCTGGACACATTGGAAATTTAATTTATTAAATGACTAGTAAATTTATCAGTGTTAAGTTTACAGTTGCACATTTTACATTTTACATTTTACAAACAGAGCAGTCAATAACAGGAGCAATAGACTGTAGAATACAGACTTACCAGAAAATTAATTCCATCAATATATACTTCCTTAAGTGACCAAACCATTGTATAAATCAAATGTTGTATGAATCACAATATATGCAATCCACTTTTTTGAGTAAGAAAATAGAAGCAATAAAACTGAATCATATTAATAGATTAGTTAACATAGGTACTCCATCTACACCAGTGACCAGGAGTAGATAATGTTGTGTTTAGGATAATACAATCCTTACCCTGACATTCCATACCAATTTCTAGTAATCCAAAGGTAAGGAATTTCTTAAGGTGCAATTTCAATGGAGTTTGGCAGCCTTTGATGTTTGGGTGGGTTTTTTTTCATAAATGTATTTTTGCTTATTTTTAACATATTAACTTTTGACAGGTGCATTGATATTGACATCAACACAATTCAGGAAACCCCTGTTATCAATCTCATTTGCACAACCCTGAGAAAAAACTGAACTACAGCAGTACTGTATCTTCAGAATGGAGGTACAAACTGTAGTGTAGAGACATTCTTTTGAGGCAGCTTCATAAATTTGCATGGTTATTTAATGTCCTTGAAGATAACATGAAAGAAACAGGAGAGATGGTTGCCAAACAAAAAAAAAAAAAAATCCTTCCAAGGAAAAAGAGGATTTTCACACATTTTGTTATGAGAACGTCACACCTGAAAGGATTACATTTGGCCTCCAAAACACCTACCCATTCTTTTCCTCAGTAACTCTATAATGCTTTCTTCCACTCTAACATTTGCAGTTGAAGCTGCCATCATGTCACACCCTGATGTTTGCAGCACTGTGGTGTCCCTAAGATAGGTATTTCTCAATTGAATCCATGCAAACTGAGATCAGTTTATCAGCCAAGCGGCAAACCCATCTTCCTGGAAGTGTTCCAGAGTTTTCTTCTCGCTACACCAGACTAACACTGTTACAATGAACTATTAAAAGCTTGTACAATTTTACCTCTCCCTGCTGATATAATTTTGTCTTTTTCTTCTCCACTTCTCTGTTATTGATAACATCATCAACTTCTCACTGCCTTGTTTTCTGGATGTTCTCTTGCTATGCAAAAAAGATGATCTTTCCAGAGCTCAGGAAGAAATATGCTTCACAGCTAGACTTCTCCATGTGTAAACCCCCCATTGACAACACTGACATTTTCTGATGTCCCTGAACAGAACTGGTTGAGAAAGTGCACTATTCTGGAGTAGTAATCAAGACAGAAGTCACAAGTCTGGTGGAAAATATGTATTTTATTTCCCTGTTACCATGTGTTTTGTACGTAAGTTGTATGTTCACACATCTATGTCATCTACTTACTGAGTTACAGAGGTTTTGTAAGTGCTTTAGAAAAACGCAATGACAATATATCAAACTTGAAACAAAAAGGAGACATTATGATCTTGCTTTTTTGATCTTCCAAATACACTCTTCTTGCTAGATCTCTAGGGATATTCTTTCTGAAGTCTATTAATATACTCAATCTAAAAACTACAAGTAGTTTACAGCATTTTGACAAAATATTTTTAGTTGAAAACAGAGGTTTGAAAGAATGGAAATTACAGCCTCCCCATGCTTCCAAATATTTTATTTCCATCTCTAAAAAGAAAAAGCCCTGAAAACAACAGTAAGATAGTTTTAATTTTTCCTTTTTTAAAAGGAGAATATGAAAAAAACTTCATGTAAAAATAAAACAATGCTAAACAAAGACATTTTGAAATTATCAGAAGAAATAAACCTCTTGTACAAGTAGTTCTCTAAAGTTATGGAGGTGAGGAATATCAGAAAGACTGAAAATACAACACCTTTGTGCCTGACGTATAACAGTGCCATCCAAAGGCTGCAGGAAACATTTGCAGGAACAGAGCTAACACTGGTCCATTTAGAAACTTCTAATATACCCCTCTTAAAAGCTATGTCTCATCTCTCAATACTATGTCTGCTTGTCTTGGAGGTGAAAGGCCAGGGGATAATCTGCTGTAGTGTGCCCTGGTTTGAGTTTCTGAAAACATCTTAAAGTCTTGACGGGATTATCTCTGTTTAGCCCTAACCCTACCCCATGGAGAACACTGCTTTGTAGACACCTCAATAAAACTCATGTGATGAGGCCAGCGAAGCTTCCTTGGATCTTAGCTAATTTTTGAAAAAGTTCTGGTTTTGCTAATATGTTAGGTCATCACATATTAATAGCAGTATTCGAGTGAGTTCTTTGCTACATAAGTCATTGCCAATTAAACAGACTTATATTATCCAAATCAAAATTGTGACCCGTGTTATTATTTCTATGCCTGTTTTTCCTAGTAAGCAGATAGTTAAGTAGGGACACAGGTAATGACATTTCCTTCCTTACACTGGCATCCACTTTCAAAATTGCTTTAATCAGGGCTCTTCTCTAGTTTCCCCTGACAACTGTATTAGAGACACAACAGTTTTAAAAGCAAGTTTAAAAAAGCTTTTAAAAATAATGAAATGGTTTTACACTGAGAAAAATTCAGAACAGTCACACTTTCACTGAAGAACACAATCTAGCAGTGGGTCTATCACAAGAGCTGTGTGGTTTGTACATGGATTTGGTCTCGATTTGCATACAACAGTAACAATAACAAGGGTCAACAGATTTTGCACTGACATCTTAGTCCTTGCAAAAAGTATGCTTCTCCTACTACTGTCTTCTCCTGTTTCAGGTTAGCAAATTCTATTGACAAGGTTTTCTATCTGTATGGGCTGTTTGCATTAAAAGGGGAAACAACTGTCAAAGAAGTCTTAACAAATAGGCAAAACTAAAAGAAAAAAAAAAGCTTATAATGGATTAAACTTTGTATCACTTTGTCTGATGTAAAAAGGAGATAATAGGAGACATGGGGATATATGCAATGAAGAGAAACAATACTGAGTTTCTTAGGGGTTAATCCAGGTCTGCAGCTGAATACAACAGAGTTAATCTGACCAGAAGAGGCTTTAGGCTAAATTCTAGAGGAAAACTTGTCACTTTATGATCCAGTTGTACTAAATGAAAGGCTCTGTTTACAAAGAAGATTTTGGATCTGGGATCCATTGGGGCAGAAGTTACCTCCATGATTTCTTCCTTGTTCAACACACCAGGGGACTTGTAGTCTGATAAATGATTTTTCAAAGATCTTCATTGTTACCTTCTTTTTTCTCTCTGAAAAAGAACAAGTGTTACAAAAAAACATACTTAAGAAAGCACACAACTTTGACCTAAGGGCAAGAAGTCTTTGATGACAAAGACACTGCAGTTTGTTTGGCAAATCTTGCACTAAACAATCATAGTTGTCTTATTTATTTCTACAATTGAAAACAAAGTAAAATGATAGATTTTTGTAACTTTTTAATCATGCATTTAACAGATTCAGGTTTTATTGATTCTCCAAAATGAAAATGTGGTATCAAATACATTAGATTACAGCAGATGTTAGCTACTGAGGAGACAATCCCACTATAAAAGCTTAAGGCTAAAAATATACATAACAAAATTCCCCCACAATCTTTCATTAGACACTTTAGTACTTTTAAATCAGTTGTATAAGAAGAATCATCAGAATTAACATATGTTCTCACTGATTAGGAAAAAACTAAGAAATGTAGTGACATGATGTTTTTATCATGTTAAATAATTAAAATTTTAATAAGTTGTAACCTTTTAGTATAACTTTACACAGATGGAAATATAAAACTAAAGCTGTGATGCTTCAATCAAGAAAAAAAACTTAAAGAGATAACATTCTAAAAGTTAATAGACATTTGTGTATATCATATTTTTGTGCTTTTGCAATCAAACAATAATTAGAACACTATTTTCCAAAACTAAGCTTTATTCTGCACATAACTAAGGAAAATAAAGAACAGAAATTTCACTGACTTGTAAGACATGAGTTCTAAAGGTTGAAATCTCTGACTTTGTAAGAAAGCTTGAAAAGTGTAAAGGACTTGAAAAGAGCAAATGGTTGATTATTCTTGAACTTACTATACATATTTGAGTAACACATCCTTCCCAGTTTGGGCAGTAACTCTCACATATGTAAATGCTTCTATCTTTTGGTATCTCTTTTGAATACACAAGTGTTAAAATACATTTGGTAGTTACAAGGCATGATCTTATCTTCTGCAATACAAACCCAACATTTTAAGGAACTGAAAAACTGTGAGAAATGTTGTGTAATAATTAGGACCAGCATTCAGGTTGGTTG
>NW_020956030.1:283759-285612 GCF_003031625.1 Empidonax traillii
ACATAACTAAGGAAAATAAAGAACAGAAATTTCACTGACTTGTAAGACATGAGTTCTAAAGGTTGAAATCTCTGACTTTGTAAGAAAGCTTGAAAAGTGTAAAGGACTTGAAAAGAGCAAATGGTTGATTATTCTTGAACTTACTATACATATTTGAGTAACACATCCTTCCCAGTTTGGGCAGTAACTGTCGCATATGTAAATGCTTCTATCTTTTGGTATCTCTTTTGAATACACAAGTGTTAAAATACATTTGGTAGTTACAAGGCATGATCTTATCTTCTGCAATACAAACCCAACATTTTAAGGAACTGAAAAACTGTGAGAAATGTTGTGTAATAATTAGGACCAGCATTCAGGTTGGTTGCTGAGAAGTAATGAGAGAAATACCAAGCTTGGTCTTGCTTCTCTCTAGGGGGATGGGGTATTTTGTCTTGTTGGAAATCAGAAACCATTTCTCTTAACAAAGAAACACAGTTTATACCATTCTTCCTTGAATTAAGCTTATCTCACTCACTGGTGGGAGTGTCTCTAACATAACAAGAGAAAGAGCCCTTCTTACAGCACACCTATACCAATGGTACAGGAAGTTTTCATCTCTTCAGCTCGTGATTCCACTTCTCTGGGACAAGGACAGAGAATAAAGGGTCAGGACTATAGCCTGATTATGGCTGTGCTGTTTCTCATAATTAATGACATTACTTTTCTCTACAACAGCTAAATAAGTTGACTGAACTGTGCTTTCAACCCATCAGTAAACAAGACACCAGGCATACACATTGACATTGGTATGATCTCTAAACACAAAGGTAGTAAACTAAGCTGTATCAAGAACTTTAATAGCTCACCAGAGTTAGGGAGAGGGCAGAAGGGACAGGAGAACTGTATGAACAATCCTCAGGTCAATGTTTTAAGCTAACACTTCTATTAAGGGAGTTAAGTTGTTCACTATGCTTGTCTTTCACTCAGAGTACGCATTGGGACTCCTTGAGGCAGTTGGCACATCAAATCGCTAGTAAAGCCGAAGGAAAGGAAGACTGTGTGAGCCAGTTACAGACAACAGAAAAAGTTCAAAAGGCCCAGAATATACACATTCATTGACTGGGTTCTTATTTGACAGAAAAAGACATCTTTTGTGGCTCTGGAGATCTTCTAGCCTAAGATTGTCTACTTTTTCTCATGTCCCAGGCAGATAGCAACCCTGAAACTTCTAGAACTCTTAGAAGACCTACGCTAGTGCGTAGGGAAGGACAAGATGCTGGGGCAGCAGTGGAAGGTTAGGTTAAGAGATGATGAAGGTCATGAACTACCTGAAAGTCTGCTGGGGAAAAAAAGCATATAGGATAGAGAGCTCACATGCTGATGTAAAGGAACATGTCCTGTAATGTCAATTGATGATGGCAGCCAGGTGATACTTAGAAAGATCACCCAGTTACTAGGTGATTCAAGAAGTTTTGTCCCAGCCATATGAAATCATGCCTAGGGAAATAAACTGGACATGAAAAACGCAGTTTCTGAAGTGAGCATAAGTTTCTGTGGTGACATAACCAATACTAGGACAGATAAATCACGTTGATTTTGTAGATGAACTCGCAAAGCTTACTAGACAAACTTGGAATTCAAGCTACCTGGAATCACACTGCTTCTCATCACGTCCACATAAATGGCCAGTCTCTTCGCGAACGAAGAACTGGGGAAGGTCTTTACACCTTCCAGCCTGCGCATTGGATTTTTTAGGTGAGACACAGTGTGCGCGGAACTGAGCCCACCCTTTAATCCTGAGGTTCATCTGCCGGGGCCAAGCACGCTTGGACAGTGGCAGCGAGGTCCTCAGGACGTAGATGGATTGCCTT
>NW_020956030.1:285633-288645 GCF_003031625.1 Empidonax traillii
ACATAACTAAGGAAAATAAAGAACAGAAATTTCACTGACTTGTAAGACATGAGTTCTAAAGGTTGAAATCTCTGACTTTGTAAGAAAGCTTGAAAAGTGTAAAGGACTTGAAAAGAGCAAATGGTTGATTATTCTTGAACTTACTATACATATTTGAGTAACACATCCTTCCCAGTTTGGGCAGTAACTCTCACATATGTAAATGCTTCTATCTTTTGGTATCTCTTTTGAATACACAAGTGTTAAAATACATTTGGTAGTTACAAGGCATGATCTTATCTTCTGCAATACAAACCCAACATTTTAAGGAACTGAAAAACTGTGAGAAATGTTGTGTAATAATTAGGACCAGCATTCAGGTTGGTTGCTGAGAAGTAATGAGAGAAATACCAAGCTTGGTCTTGCTTCTCTCTAGGGGGATGGGGTATTTTGTCTTGTTGGAAATCAGAAACCATTTCTCTTAACAAAGAAACACAGTTTATACCATTCTTCCTTGAATTAAGCTTATCTTACTCACTGGTGGGAGTGTCTCTAACATAACAAGAGAAAGAGCCCTTCTTACAGCACACCTATACCAATGGTACAGGAAGTTTTCATCTCTTCAGCTCGTGATTTCACTTCTCTGGGACAAGGACAGAGAATAAAGGGTCAGGACTATAGCCTGATTATGGCTGTGCTGTTTCTCATAATTAATGACATTTCTTTTCTCTACAACAGCTAAATAAGTTGACTGAACTGCTTTCAACCCATCAGTAAACAAGCCACCAGGCATACACATTGACATTGGTATGATCTCTAAACACAAAGGTAGTAAACTAAGCTGTATCAAGAACTTTAATAGCTCACCAGAGTTAGGGAGAGGGCAGAAGGGACAGGAGAACTGTATGAACAATCCTCAGGTCAATGTTTTAAGCTAACACTTCTGTTAAGGGAGTTAAGTTGTTCACTATGCTTGTCTTTCACTCAGAGTACGCATTGGGACTCCTTGAGGCAGTTGGCACATCAAATCGCTAGTAAAGCCGAAGGAAAGGAAGACTGTGTGAGCCAGTTACAGACAACAGAAAAAGTTCAAAAGGCCCAGAATATACACATTCATTGACTGTGTTCTTATTTGACAGAAAAAGACATCTTTTGTGGCTCTGGAGATCTTCTAGCCTAAGATTGTCTACTTTTTCTCATGTCCCAGGCAGATAGCAACCCTGAAACTTCTAGAACTCTTAGAAGACCTACACTAGTGCGTAGGGAAGGACAAGATGCTGGGGCAGCAGTGGAAGGTTAGGTTAAGAGATGATGAAGGTCATGAACTACCTGAAAGTCTGCTGGGGAAAAAAAGCATATAGGATAGAGAGCTCACATGCTGATGTAAAGGAACATGTCCTGTAATGTCAATTGATGATGGCAGCCAGGTGATACTTAGAAAGATCACCCAGTTACTAGGTGATTCAAGAAGTTTTGTCCCAGCCATATGAAATCATGCCTAGGGAAATAAACTGGACATGAAAAAGGCAGTTTCTGAAGTGAGCATAAGTTTCTGTGGTGACATAACCAATACTAGGACAGATAAATCACGTTGATTTTGTAGATGAACTCGCAAAGCTTACTAGACAAACTTGGAATTCAAGCTACCTGGAATCACACTGCTTCTCATCACGTCCACATAAATGGCCAGTCTCTTCGCGAACGAAGAACTGGGGAAGGTCTTTACACCTTCCAGCCTGCGCATTGGATTTTTTAGGTGAGACACAGCGTGCGCGGAACTGAGCCCACCCTTTAATCCTGAGGTTCATCTGCCGGGGCCAAGCACGCTTGGACAGTGGCAGCGAGGTCCTCAGGACGTAGATGGATTGCCTTACAGGGCTAGCGAGCTCCATCTGTCCGGGGAGTGTCCTAAACGGGAATCAAACCCAGATCTCAGCGTTGACAACGCTGTGGTTTAGCCACTGCACCACCAGGGACACTCACGTCCACATAAGGTAAGGGCAGAACTTCAATACCGGCTTTCTTTTAACTAATTATCTGAATGTGAACTTGAGTCTGAGCTAACATAAATTCATGTCTCATATCTCTATAAATTGTAATTGTCTACAATAGCAATAATGGACCAAAGGGGTGCCGTGTCTATTCAACTCCTTTGTCACCAAACAGTAACTTCTCTAGGATGGTGGTCAGCAATGTATGACCTACCAGAAAGAATGCTGACTGAACATACCATGGTATTTAAAGTAAATAGTCTTGCTATTTCATGAATGGCCTTTGGCTTGATTGGTCCACACTTTATGTAAAGTGTAAAGGCATTTACAGATATGCATAAAAGGAGGAGTCGATGGCAAACAGAGAAAATGATAAAGTACTGTATTTGCTTCATTGGTGTATAAACAATCTTCTGGAATTTGAGGCAGAAGAGTCTCATGTCCCTGGAGATCTGAAAGATACCAAGGTAGGCTCAGAAATACTAACTGTAAGAAGTGTATTTTGCTTAGGTCTTCTGGGAGGTCATTGATAGGAACTAAACAAAAAAAATAATGCCATCCTTCTGCCATACAGAGAGAGGTTTATCTGTCTAACAGGCTCTGGTATTTGTAAAAAAGACATCATTAGAAAGGATTTTTCTGGTTGAGATGTAATACTGTTACACAAAAGACACAAAAGGGTTTATTCTCTTTTCCCTTCTAACTTTACTGAATGGCAGCCAAAGAATTCTGATCCAACCAGGAATCGATCGGCAGGAAAACAAACATACAGAAAGGAAACACACAAGCAAGTGTGCCGGTATAGACCAAAGTGTTGCATATCTCAGAACACATATAATTTCCATTTGAAGGTTTTTTTGTGTGTTGGGGTTTTCTTTTAGCAATGGATGAATGAGCAAACCGAAAGCATTGATGGGCAGATAAGAGTTGAAATGGAAAAGAACAGTAATGTTAAGATGAGTTAAAAGCTCTTTTTGACCCTATCCTTAACACCATTTCCCCAGATGCTTCCCCTGTGAACTTTTTGTGTTGTACTCAGTTT
>NW_020956030.1:288836-301293 GCF_003031625.1 Empidonax traillii
GAAGGTTTTTTGTGTGTTGGGGTTTTCTTTTAGCAATGGATGAATGAGCAAACCGAAAGCATTGATGGGCAGATAAGAGTTGAAATGGAAAAGAACAGTAATGTTAAGATGAGTTAAAAGCTCTTTTTGACCCTATCCTTAACACCATTTCCCCAGATGCTTCCCCTGTGAACTTTTTGTGTTGTACTCAGTTTGCTGAAATAGGGGATAGAGAGGCCAAGCCAAGGATCTATCCCGCTTCATTGAGTAAAGCTCGCCTACCAGGGAAGGTGATGGGTTATAAGTTAATACAAATGACAGTTCTAAGACAAAGTTAGCCAGTGCCTTCCTGCAGAGCCCAGTGCCAAGAAGGGGACCCCCTGCTGATCCCACTTCTTTACATTTCCTTTTGCTCTCCTTCCCCTTATCTGCAGGCCCTGTCCTGCCAAGCCAGGGGATCCTTATTAAAATACAATGCACTGTCACTAATAGAAGTGAGCAAAGCCTCATTAGCACAAGGGTTAGAAGAGGACTATCTCTAATTACAGCTCACTTAGAAGAGACAATAAAATGAATAGATAAATCCTTCAAGAGAGAAGTCAATTTTTTTCTTGCATTTGGCAAAAAGTGGTTTTCTTTTACATACTCTTTTAAAAGGAATCAAATGCATCTACCGACAGTTTTTCTCCAACAGAAATTCTTTCAACATATAATTTCCACTAGAAGATGTTTAAATTGGTTAGGTAGGTACCTAAGTGGCTGCATGTTTTATTTGTTCCTGTATTGGCCAGCAAAGGCACACTCAGCTGTTCATTCAACTCCATCGCACAGGAATTCTTCTTTCCCCAAGCACACAGTTAGTGGCCAAATTTCCATTGCAATGTTTGGAGTGCAGTTGTTACAATGCAGGCAGATTACTGCTTCTCCTTTGGGCAGACATACTACAAAAAAAAATAAAATAAAAAAATAATTAAAAAAAAAAAAAAAAAGTAGAAATGTATGATCACTGTGAGTCAAAAAGATCCCCTAAACACATAGTTTGTAATTTTCACCTCCCTGAAAGGCTGGACTGAAGAGTACAGGGATGAAGTCATTAGGAATTAATTTTTTTTTGAGGTAAGATAATTTTTTTCATAATTTTGTGGGAAGTTTCTCAGATTTTGTAAAGCTCTATAAAATTTCCCTATTTTGCTATGCATAATTAGAGTCCAATTCTTTTAAATTATTTTTTATCAGTAAAATCCCCCACCACTAGGTCCAAACTCTCACAGGTTCTCTTTTTTAGGATTTTGCTCTGTACTTGCAGGTTCTCTTATCCCCACAAAAATAGTAATCAGACATCCATACAGCAGCTGCCATAAGATATGTATGTACTTGGAAAGTATTTTCTAGACACATACTTTGTTACTTTGTTGTAACTCATTATAGTTACCAACCTCATATAAAGTTTTTATAATGGAAGTAATTTGCTAGCATGTGCAAGTTTTATGACCTGCCATCAATAGGTGAATTTGCCAGAGCAGATGTTACAAAATTACTACATCAGAGTTGTTCTACAAGTATTTTGGAAGTTTCTGGATCAAATCAGTGGTCCGTCTGATCCATTTCTTTTTCTCTGATAGTGCACTTTACCGGTTGTAAATGCAAAAGGCAATACTTTTTTCCAAGTCTTATCCATTACTTGGCTGGTTACTTTATACTGAGCTATCACATTCTCTGTGCACGGGGTCAGACTACCTTCTTTCATCTAATTTAAGAAGCCTACAGATGGGTTTTCCCAAGTGCAGCTAAGAAGAAACACTACAGCAAAGAGGGTGAAAATACAATAGCCACAACACCCTTTCACTGATTTATAACCTGCTAGTTACATGAAAGGAAGAGAACTGTTTTCCTTTTGCAGCCCTCCTTTGACATATAAAGAGAGGAATCTTTTCTGAGTTCCCACCTTTCTTCTGCTTCACCACTGTGCCGGTACTAACAACTGATTTTACTGCTAAAATGTAGCCTACTCTTAAACAAGAATTAGGGGAGACGTGGTTTTTTTTTGTTTGGTTTGTTTTGTTTTGTTTTTTAATTCTAATGTGAAAAGTTATGAGACTTTCTTCCCAAGAGGATCAAACCTCCTCAGTAGACTCAAATATTCTCAGTACCCAAGACAAATAATATCTAAAACCATGCCTCATTACAGGCATTTCACAGAATTTTTTTTTTTAAAGAAATGCTACAATTAGTCATAAAATATTTTGTGGAAAATAGCAATGTTTTCCCTACAAAAAATTGTCTTTTGGACTAATCTCATCTTTAAAGGTGTTCAGTGTTTCTCAAAGCCTGTGGGCATAACACCTATAAGAGTTTGAGTGGATCTAACGTGAATACTTATCAAGCAACACCTTACCAATAAATAGACTTCTCTATACGAAGACATGACTGCACCAGGACTTTAATCGACTGGTCTAACACTACCTTAGAGAAGACAGATAACAGCCAGGAAAGCAGTTTTTAACTATTGAAGACAATGTGTCATTTACCCTTTCATGAATGAAGTCACCAGAGCATTCATGACCTAGATCCATCTGCAGGTAATGTGGAACAATTCCTTGCAGTATCATCTCCAACACTCCTTAATTATTTATTTATTCAAAATATACTCTCTGAGTACATGGCAAACTTTGGCTTCCTTTTTCGGTAGGCAACTTTTGATATTTTTTATGATATAGACACAATTTATAGGGTTTTACGCTTTTTATTTTGTGTATTCATAGTGAATTATTTCTTTGTGCTAGTGTTCAGTGAAAAAAATCCCAAACTAAATCCAAAAAAAGCTTAATGTAAAAAATAATCAATACTTCATGAACACAAAACCATGGATAACTACATCAGCTGGAACCTTTAGATGACAGAATGTTCATAATTAAAGAACTCAAAATGAAATTGGCTTTCTTTAATTTTAATTATATTAAATTCTTCTGTATAGTATATCAACTAAATCAAATAAATCATGTCTGAAAAACAACTTCTGAACACAATTGGTCTTGAAAAAAGGAGGAGATAGTTCAAAAGAGGATTCATTGCTGTTCAAGTAATGAAAGATTTCTTTTAAATGTTTATGAATATGAAAGCTATTTTGCATAGCATATTATCTAATCAAAGTCAGAATATGATTCAAAGAATGTGTTTGGTCTTTAAACAATAGGTTATTAAACATTGTTCTGTCGAAAAATTAATTTTGCATTGTTGGGGATGTGTTTTTTTCTTTCAGGGGAGAGTCTCAGTTGTTGTATATTAGTCTCATACTGTTGATATGAGAGAATCTAAGACAGTTTTTACAGCTTTGAAAAGGAGATTGATACAGCTGAGAAAGTTGATTTTTTTTTTTTTGTTATAATGTTTACATAAAAGACATGCTCTACTTCATGTATTATTTTTAAATCTTTCTTTTCTATGGAATTTTCACTAAGTCTCCCTGATATTTTTGCTTCCATGAAGAATAAAGAACTGGAATAGAATATTAGTACTTCTGAATCAGTATCGGTTTACAATGATCTTTAAGGATATAAATGACAGAGCTTTATGTGCCTTCAATTCTATTAAAGTCAATTAGAACTTGGAAATTTTCAATATATTACTAGGGAAATTCAGCAGTGCAGAATCTGATCTGAAAAGCAGAAACTTTTTCTCTGGGTTGGTTTATTTTATTTATTATTATCATCATCACCATCTTTTAGAGATGCCAGGACTACCTCCAGTCTTTCCAAACTGAGGTGACATTTCGCATTTAGATTTGTGGTTCACAGAATTATAGAGCAGAAAAAATTGCCCCTTTTCATGTTTATAAGAATCCTCCAAAATCTCAGCTTGGTTATAATGCTCCCATATCTTACTGCTTTTCTCTATGTTAGAGAAACTGCAGGAATAAGTTGACCTTAACTCGCAAAAAAACCCTCTAAAAATGGCAGTGAAAATAAATCAAAACTCTTTGTCACATAGTCTAAAACATCAGGTCTGAGCAGCAGGAATCATGACACAGGAAGAAAGCCAGCAGTTCACAGCCTAAAAATATCTTCCATCTTCCACTTTGCTGTGGTCCTATTATAGCTTAAGCAACAGTCACTTTATTTTTTCCTCTATAACCTTTAGCTTAATAACTGTCTGTAAAGACTTCCTTTAAATGCAAATGTACTCTTTACAGTAAAAGTCATGACCCTATACTATATTACACACTGCAAATCCAGAAGAAAGCTATCAAAATCTATGAAGCCTATGTTCATTAGAAGGCGCAGTAAATAAATGAAAAATCAGGCCCAGAGTATTAGTAAGTTGAGTAATATTTTAACAGCTTACATTTTGCACTATTAATGAAGTGGTATACACAAAAAACTAAAGGTGGTTTTATTTTTCAGTGTAGTTTAGAAGTTGTATCAAAATTATTGCAAAATAATCAAATTATAAGCATGAAATGTAATGTATTCCTTTCTGGTTTTATTTGTCACTAGAGGTATGTGGCAGAGACTGCAAATTTTACACAATATCTCACTTTTTCAGGGGATCTAGTACAACTGATAAAATTAGTATCTCCTTTACTTATCAAATTATAAGGATCTGCTTTACAGTGAAAATCTGTAACATGCTTGCATGTAAAGGTAATTTACACCATAAAGACAGTAAGCATGAAAGGATCCATGGAGGTATCCAATGCTGGATGTAACTAGGGGCTGCCTTTGAAGGGGACAGAGGATCAGGATGCAGGAGCATCCTAGCCTTCCCCAGCTGTCAGAAGACTGTAGGTTTTGCTGGCATGCAGCAAAAATGTAAATCCCTCTTTATGTCAGACACAGAGGTGGAACAGTGCAAAGGTTATAATTCCTTGTGCTACATATGTTGTTCTCCAGTTACATTAAATCCTCTTCAACCGTCATTGACAGTTTGTCCAGAGCTGACTCATGCTGAGAAATAAGGAAGAACAAAGGAAAGGAGAAGAGTAATTACAATTTAAACTAGG
Source organism: Empidonax traillii (assembly GCF_003031625.1). Lineage (NCBI taxonomy): Eukaryota > Metazoa > Chordata > Aves > Passeriformes > Tyrannidae > Empidonax > Empidonax traillii. Next base: position 293,815 of record NW_020956030.1, read on the forward strand.
TATAAGAAAGATGAGTTGAACTACTGTACTTCAGCAGTACCAGTGTGAAAAACATTCTCCTTATTATAATGGTTCTCTGAAAATCACAATAAAATGGAGCCACTAATTTGGATTTTTCAAGTCTTCAGCGCAGAGAAAGGGATTAGGCCATAAATATTCCATTCAGTTTCTTTCAAAATGGGATGAAAGATCATAATACAGGCGTACAGAGAAACAGAAAAGACAATTTTTCAGGTTTAGTAACAAAATTAGGCTCACTGAAAGCACAGTGGACCTAATCTGAAGAATTGCTGTGGTCTCTCAAATCTCATAAACCTCCTTTCTCAACTCTTCCTCCTGAATTTTTCATATGGATGCCAACAAGGTCACGTACCAGAGATCCCCAGGAACTGTGTATTTGTTTACAGAGACAAATATGATGGGTGTCTTTGGGGTTTTCAGCCACATGTATGGGATGCCCCATAAAACCCCATATTCTTCCCACCCAGTGCTACATTTGCTTTCCACTGTAAGTACTGTTGTACAAGGACCTATGACAGCTACAGGGAAAGGGAATCTGAAAGAGAGAGGGTAAATTTTTTCTGGTGTTTTTTTTTGTAATCTGTTTTTCTTTTGTTTCTTTTTTATCTTTTTATCCTAAGCAATCCAGTCATTATCTTTAACGTTATCAATATCCTGAATGTCAGCTGAGCAAGGCAGATAGAAAATTTCAGTAAACAGAACAGGGAACAACGGGGAGGATGTGGTAATCTAAATCAGAAATCAATCATCCAAGAAGCTTTTTCAAATGGAAAAGGAAAAAAAAAAAGAGGCAATCAACTGCCAGCCATTCTCTCCCCACCAAAAAAGGGGTTTTTTCTCTGTGTCTCTTTCATGTGCACCACAGTGTTTCTGCAAACAAAAATAATAAGGGCTCTCAGGTCCTTCAAACAAAGTGAAATATAATCCCTTCATGGAGAGTGCATCACCGAATGAATGGAGTTCCTCGGTCTGTTTGGAAGAGCAGTATCAGCTATGCTTGTGGATCTTAATAATACTCTTATTAAGAACCGGAGCAGTTGATTTGTTTTTCCTGTAACACCTGAAGCAACAATAGTCCAGTGAAAGCACAAGAAATAGTTTTACTCAGGTCAGACTTTGAAAATCATTTTCCCTCCTTGGCAGCAGCCTGTCAGTCAAACTCCACAGGAGAGGAAAGAGTCATCTCGCCAATGTAATTTCTGAGAGGAAAAAAGTGGAGCAGTATGTTACAGAGAAATTAATATGCCATTGAGAACAACCTCTGATTTACTAGCTTCGAAAATGACCTTTTTATAGTGGGAATTTCATTTTCTTAGCATAACCACAGTCTGTACTCTAGTGGGTGCAAAATCCACATGTCTGGTTTTTGTATTTTTTAAAACTTTCTTGCTTATCTAGATGTACAGACTTTTAAGGCAGGAACATTGTATAACCAATTGTTTCAAGCTGTTCTCACACAACTGGCACTTGTTTGAGCCAACAGACATTATTGCAATAGAAAAAAAAACCACAGATCAGATCTCTAGCTGGTTAAAGAAACATAGCTTCATAAAAAAAAAAAAATTTAAAAAAAAAATTGGTGTCTCTTAAATCTACCAGTAAAACAACAGGATACTGATTCTAAAAACACTGAAAATTATGGTGCTATCAATAATTTTTACTTCTTTGTTTCATGGTTAATTATAGTGCAAGTTTGTATCTACTTTCATCCTCCTTTCCTTCATAAGTAGTTATTTAAATTCAGAGCCCAAGTAGTCTTTCACTACAAAATACAATAAGTTACACATCAAACCAAATAAATTAGGGAAAGCTTACTGCTTGGCATCAGCTCCTGAAAAATGTTTGGCAATCAAACTACCAGAAACTTGAAAGAACACTTTAGCACCAAGCCATTAATGCCATAGATAATCTTCCCTCACTCTTCACTTGTTCTTTCAGTGACTCTACTACACCAAATATTAGCACTGGAAATTTAATGGTAATTTAAACTGATTAAAGGTATACCTCTTAGTAAGCAATAAACCCAGAGCAGTAGATAGAATCCATTGTTGCTGAGGCCTCTCTATCCACTTTTTAGTTCATAACAGCCTGTTCCTCTGGACTGAATATCTCTATGACAAGTATAATTCCAAGATCTCCAAAAGAGCAGTTATTGGTCTAAAATCCTATACCCTTTTTGAGATTTGGACTGGACTGGGAGAAAGTACAGATTGGTATCTCTGGTTCAGTCTCTTCAAATATGTGCAATATGTAGACAGTAACAAATTATTTGTCTTTCCCCACACTACAGAATCAACTACTGTATTTTAACATCTGGAAACTGTGGTTTATTTGTTAAGTTATCTTGAGTCAGTCACAAGTGCATGTTACACCTCTGCATGGAAGGGTACACTGCACAAGATTCTTTCCCTCCAAGAGCTTTGCAACCTCTGAATCTTCACAGCTTGTTCTTCACAGCTGTTTCACCAGACTGGGGTGATCTGAAGATTTCAGCGTTTCTGAAAGAGCAAAGTTATCTTCAGTTTGAGTAGTATACATACAAAAGATTCAGTATATAACTGAGGAGATCCCAGCTGTTCCTCAGTAAATTATTTTCTGAGAACTTCGTTCCCAAAACTGCTGTTTTCCAAAAGGAAAAGATGGTTTTCAGTTTATAGATAGACCTCTTCCACAGTCACAGGCAACTCCAGATAATGCCTATGTTCAGTCTGAACATCTTCATAGCAACTTTTCCACAAATAACCATTTGTCACTATTGTTTCAACACTGATACATAGGTCATTATTAACATCTAGTTTTTCTTTACTGATCACTTCTACAGCATAGGTCACTTTATATTAGATTGCAGCTGAGAGTAAATAAGGAAAACAATAAAATTGGGACAATATTCAGTTCTTTGGAGTAGGAATTTTATGAGTTGCAGTTTGTAAGATCAGTCACAGAACAAAAGAGACGGTATAGTTTGAGCTTTGGTTGGGATTTTTGTTTCTGGAAATTCCTAGGAATAAAAAAGAGATTTGAGATTTGATTAATAACACAGAACTCACATTATTTTAGCAGGCAAATCTTGCATAGTACCCCAAAACAAAACAATTGTCTTTTATAGTAAAATTCTATAAAGCACTCCAAAACTTTTCTATTAAAATAAAAAAAATATGTCATAGTTCTTATGAATGAGCATTGACAGAGCTAATTATAGTATGGCACACACAGCCTTTTGTATACCCGACAAATCTTTCTTAAATTAGTGTAATTATATGGATCCTAATTACCACCAAATTTATTCTGTGTTTAATATCAGTAGTCCAGAACCTTTTAGTTCTTAGTTACTTATTGATTCTTGAAAAACTAACAGTCAAAATGCTTCAATCTGAGAAGCTATGGGTCATGAACATGACAATTTTTTATCTCTGAAGTCTTTCAAAAGAAATCATCACTTAAGACGAGTATGCTGTATCTTCAGTGAATACTTGACAACTCAAAAGCCTGTAATAGCTATATTGCTAAAGGGAAAAGGTTGCACACTTGTTAATACCTGTCCTACTTTTCTAACCCTATCATTTTGAGCTCTAACAGTTGTATATACAAATTTAACAAGTGAAAAAATCTGCACCACCCTTAGTGTAACTCTTTGGGAACATTTTATACTTTGGTAACTATACATTATTACCCAAGCCATCTCTGTCAGCAGTTCTATAGACCTTCTATAATTGCCACATTAATAATTTTGAGTCCAGAGATGTAGTATTTGATTTACGTGCTCCTTTGGTTTGGCTATCATTTATGGATTAATCATTTAGCCTTCTCATTTTGTGGTATACACACAATGGACCACAATGTAAAATTAAAAGATAATACAAGAACTAATTATTCAGGAGTAAAATTTGTTCTTTTGTGGTGGTTTGAGTTTGGCTGAACACCAGGTGCCTACCACGCCTCTCCAACAGTCCCCTCCAAAGCAGGATGGCAGGGGGAGAAAATAAGATGTGGGGAAAAAAATTATGTGTCAAGATAAACACAGTTTAATAAAGTAAAAGAAAAGACAGCACATGGAAGCAAAGGAAAAAAAGTACTTATTCTCTTCTTTCCATCAGCAGCGATATCCAGCCACTTCCTGGGAAGTAGGGCTTTGATATGCATATCAATTGCTCCAAAATACAAACATTAATAACAAATGCCCCACCTTGGAGACAAAATAGGACTGTGCTGTGTTGAACCTGTCTGGACCCCTGGTGCCAACCAAAGTCACTTGGTCACTCTCCTCCTCAGTGGACAGGGGAGAGGAGATGTAATGAAAGGCTCATAGGTCAAAATAAGGACAAGGAGAGAGCACTCATCGGGTACTGTCATGGGCAAAACAGACTCAGTTTGGAGTAATTAATTTAATTTATAACTAATCAAGTCAAAGTAGGGTAATGGGATATAAAACCAAATATTAGAAATGCTTTCTTCCCACCCCTACCTTCTTCCTGGGCTCAACCTCACTACTGATTCTCCACCTCCTTTCCCTTAGATGCATAGGGGGACAGGGAATGGGGGTTGTGGGCATTTCATCACAGGTTGTCTCTGTCACTCCTTCCTGCTCAGGCGGACAACTCTTCACACTCTTCCCATGCTCTAAAGTGGAGTCCCTCCCATGGAAGACAGGTCTCCACAAGCTTCTCCAACATGGCTCCTTTCCATGGGCTGCAGTTCCTCATGAAGTCCTCCAACGTGTGTCCCTACCACAAGGTTCAGTCCTTCAGGACCAGACTGCTCCAGCATGGGCACCCTGAGGGGTCACAAATCCTGCCAGCAAATATGCTCCAGTGCAGGTTTCTCTCTCCATGGGTCCACAGATCCTGCCAGAAGTCTGTACCATCATGGGCTTCACAGGGTCACAGTTTCGTCACTATAGTCTTCACCACAGGCTGCAGGGTGACCTTGGCTCCAACACCTGGAGCACCTCCTCCCTCTCCTTCTTCACTGGCCTTGGCATCTGCACAGTTGTTGCTCTCCCATATTCTCGCTCCTCTCTCTGGGTGCAGTTGCTCTTGCCTGTTGTTTTTTTTTTTTTCACTCTAGTTAAATCTGTTAATTCTAAGGCTCTACCACCATCACTGATGGCCTTCGGCTTGGCCAGCTGTGGGTCTGCCTTGTTGCTGGCTGGCACTGGCTGCATCAGGCATAGGGGAAGCTTCTGGTAGCTTCTCACAGCAGCCACCCCTGTAGCTACCAAAATCTTGCCACGCAAACCTAATACATCTTTGCATTCCCCACTCATGGCCATATGGACACACAGAAGTCTCAAGCAAAAATTATCAACTGCTTTTGAAGATCTAACACTGATTGCTAGCGATAAAAGTGCTCCCTGGACAGACAGCAATAATAAAAACAGACCACCACTGAGTGTCCATCTAGCTATTGCTTTTAAAGGTAATTGCTGCATCTGCTTCTTGAAGTAGTTTAAAACCAGTGTAAAGATTTTGCTTCTGTCCCACTAAATGGTAAGCAGCACTGAGTAAGGAGTGAAAGGGTTATGGCTGAACAGAGCTATAACCAGAGTGCACTACCAGGTCAGAAGTGAAGGCAGAAACAGCTGCTTTTTCAATAGACTCATCAGAACCCCTCCATGCTTGCTGCACTTGCCCACAAGACTCCAGCACAGACTATTGTGTTGTGGGTTTTTTTGCTGTGGGAACTTCACTCTTAAGGAACAAATGGACTGGCTTAACTATTAAGTGTCAATCAGATTGGCTATAAGGGCGGGGGAGTAGAGGAAACAATTTTTAAATTTTAATTAGCTTTTATCCTGTGATTGTTCTATGCATTGCACAGTTTATTTGCACATTTGTCTCATTTAAGTCAATGAAATTCTGACAAGAAGAGATGTATTTTTCCGCATTAGCACCTTCTTTATATTTTGTAGTAGCACTAACAAAAATCTCTAGATTTTATAAATCTATAAAGATTTATAGTTTTCCGATAATCTCTCCTATACGGAAGGTGATAACTGTTATAATCTTCTGTACTGTAACCATGTCCACTGCTTTTACATCAGATTACTTGTTCAGAGTCTGGATGAAACAAACCTATTCTTCTTTTTGTTTGTTTGTTTGTTTGTTTGACAGTACAGCTGTTCAGTAACACTTTGTGGATGTGCATAAGAATATAGACCATTGGGTAGTCCTTCATTTTCCCTCTATTATTCAGACAGAAACATTGGTCTTAATAAATACTTTTTCCTCTCTCTTTATCTGTTTACCCTAATGCCCTTGGAATAAGATTACCTTACCCAGAGATAGAGGGAACATCCAGGATTCTCACCAAACCATGGAACCTATTTCACATTTCATTGATTGCATGAATGAGCTGTGAAAATTTCTTCCTATTTCTCTAAAGTATCAGGAGAGTGGTTTGCATGGGAAAGGTTTCTTCTGGTTACATGAAGTAAAAATCATCCTCTGAGTTAATTTCAAAATCTTAAAACTGCTGTGCATCATGTTAAGTTTGAGCAAATCTATTCTGCCCCGTGAATACCTGCTCCCAAATCAGAGACATCACAATTATCTCTTGTTTACAGCAAGCTATTTATAAGAAAGAGATAATTTTTTCAAACAAACAAACAAACAAACAATACCCACAAAAAAGAAACAAACAAAAACCACACAACCTTACTCTTTTCTGGTAAGCTTAGTCCTGGCTTTCCCAAAGTAAGACAAAGCTACTTTCAATGTATCAGGGGATCCTTGAACAAGGACATTCTATTTTTTTAAAAGGCCGGTTTTGTCTAACATGAAACACAGAAGAGAAAAAAAAAATAAAGCTTAAATAACAGCAGTGGGCACCTAATGTTGAAAGCTAAGCTAAGCACTTTTCATCTTTTTCTCTACTAACACCCTTCCACCTTCCTGAGATATTAATCAGATTTGAATGTACCTAGTAATGCTGAGAACATTTAAAATATTTTAAATGTAAAATCACAGATTCTATTTAAGTTCTTTAAACTTCTTCTATTTCTACTAAGATTAGAGCACATATGGATTGCGCATTTACCAGAGACTATTCATGTTCAGGACTTCCAAATTAGGAAAAAAAAAAAAAAAAAAAAAAAAGTGGAAAATTACTTCAGCCAATTTCCAAACAAATGCCTAATATTATATGTGGTAAAGTTCAGATATCAAAAAAAATTTGTCTTTAACTTTAAAGATCCAACTCTTCAAAAGTGACTCATGGAGGAGGAGCTTCCAGAAGGGGGTCTACCAAATATGGCTACTGCAGGACTCTGGTTCTGTAAGTAAATCTAATATTAGAAGCTGAAAGTAACGTGCTGCTACTTGTGTGTCTGTAACTGTTAAAGAGAGAGAGCATGAGGTGCAAGTGTTAGGGAGTGGGAAGGTATTACTCTGTTCCTTTAACCAAGAGGAAATCCAGCACTCCAATTCCCCAGTGAACAGGCTTATTTGATTCTAGTGGAAA
>NW_020956030.1:301740-303480 GCF_003031625.1 Empidonax traillii
AATCTAATATTAGAAGCTGAAAGTAACGTGCTGCTACTTGTGTGTCTGTAACTGTTAAAGAGAGAGAGCATGAGGTGCAAGTGTTAGGGAGTGGGAAGGTATTACTCTGTTCCTTTAACCAAGAGGAAATCCAGCACTCCAATTCCCCAGTGAACAGGCTTATTTGATTCTAGTGGAAACAACTGAAATGTTAGTAGGAGCAGAGCTACTATTTTTCTTTCTGAATTGCTGAGAATATCTAGCAGTGAATAACTCTTAATCAGACTTGTTTATTCACATTAAAAGTCAGTGCAGGTCACATTGTTTGCTTGGTGCCATTTGGTCTGCACTTAGTCCTTCCTGAACAGGAAGTCCTTAAGATTAAAGATTGTATTTTTATGGTCCCATGCCTGCCTACCCCGAGCTATTACCTGAAGAGCAATGTAACCAGGAGTTCAGTTTCTAGAAAGGATATTAACAATCATTAGTGTGTGTGTATGTCGGGATGAAAAATAGGAGGAAATCAAAGTAAAGCAATATGGTGAAAGCCAAACTGTAAGAAACAGCAAAGTGATTGTTCACAATATTGGGAATAAGGTGTATCCAGGCAGAGGTGTTTTCTATCCAAAGGTCAGCAGAGTGCTAGATCGCTAGAACGTATTTAAATTCAAGGAACAAACATGATTTAAATACCCCAAAGCTATTTGCCACTGGACATATATTCATGTCCATTTTATATGGTATGGGGGATTTAAAGTGCCTGTTCTTCAGAAAAACTAGTTTTTTTCTCAGCATTGCAGAAATCATTTAATGGCACAAGAATGAGAAATAAAACTCTTAACAGAGTGAATGGTGTATCTAGGAAATTCAGGGAGACTGCTTGCTTCCATAAACCAATCACTCTGACAGCTCTATTATTACATGGATGTTCATATTTAGATTTTATATTTATCCTTTACTCTGTAACTTACTCAAAGAATTAGCTTGACAAGGTCTTAAATAAAATGGAATTAACACTTGGAATTAAAACAGCTATATACTATTTCAGTATGAAGATTTTTTTGCCATGTTACTTTAGGGATGAAATACAAATGTTCTTCTAGATGAGTCATTTCGTGACCAATATTTGCATAAACAAAACTGAACTTAAATACTTATGTTCTGTATTAAATCTGTGTAGCACATGTCATTAATACTTTAATGGATCAATGGTCTATGGAGCATCAGCATGGGATGCCTAGGCTTAACTGCTGGCCAGATGCTTGGCTTCTCCACCGTCCAGTGCATGTGCTGGGACAGAGGCCACTGCCAAAAGGATGGCTGAAGCTCCTGATCTCAGCATACTGGCTACAAAGACAATCTGAGGCTGTAAAACCGCCTGTCTTAGCCCTATGCATTACCAGGTCACACATTGCCTTATTTCGCCTAGATCAGGAGTGATGAACACACTTCCATTAAATTAGGTAGCATATGCTGGTACAGAGTTTTCTTATAGCAGATTTATAGTGACTGTGGAGGACAGACAATATTCAAAACAGAATAAAGCTATACTGTAATTAAACTGTCATTATCAGCCAGCATTTCCACTGAATCAAGCAGTCCTCACTTCCCATCACCACAGTCACCTCTTTGCATTCCCCTACTATTTTCTTCCCTGTGGTAATACTGTGTTTATTCAGACACCCAGTAAGTCCCATGCTAAACTAATCTTTCTTTCTTTCTTTCTTTCTTTTTCTTCCTCTCCTCTCCTCTCCTCTCCTC
>NW_020956030.1:304325-312854 GCF_003031625.1 Empidonax traillii
ACAAGTCTAAAATAAAAGGCTTATTTAACTGCAGAAGTTGTTTGTGAGGAATAAAAGGTTTTAATCAAACTTGCCATCAATATTTTCAAAAGGAAAAACCATTTTTCAGTTGTGGCTTCGTCAAATTCTTTGAAGTATTAATGTAAGCCTGAGAAACTGACTATTAGGCTCAACCAATTGCTGGACATTAGACACAACAAAAACAGGAAAAGTTCAAGAGTCTCTGTTGACTTTCCGCTTGATTGTAACAAACTACTCACTTTCTGGGTTTTCTTTTTTGAAGTGGAATTTTATACAGCAAGGTCAGGGTTTGTTTTTTCTTCTCTTTTTTTTTTTTTTTTTTTAATTTCCTTAATACACAAAATTCCCACCAACCTGTGCTCTTTTTTTGAGTTCAAACATGAAGGATTGCTGTTTGTATTTAATGCACACACTGCCAATTCTGTTTAATTCAAAGACACAGCTCCACTGTACCTGAAAAGAAAATCTGGAACATCAGTGCATGGGTCAGAAGCAAATCTGGCTGGTAATTACAAGTTGTTGAGAAATATCATGGCAATTAAATAATGTACACTTATCTAGAGAGAGAAAAGTGCCACAGGTTCCTGTCCCAAACTTTTTTATTTTGCAGTACCTTGCTGTATAGTGTCAACCCTCAGATAAATTTAAATAAGGAGCACTCAGACAGGATTTTCCATTATTTCCAGGAAAAAAAAAAAAACCAACAGCTGAATAAAAATATAGTCCCACAGATCTGGACATGCTACAGGATAATTCACTAACATTAGTAAATTTTCACTGCAAAATGGAAAAAGAGAGACTTGCATTAGCACCAGCTATTCCATGCTGAGGCAGTCTGACTAAGAAACAACATCCTGTAAGGCAGACACACACTTCACACAATATTCATATATTTAGAGGAGTGTTCTTTTATGAGTGCTTTAATACTTTGGGATCATGTGTGTTGTTTTAAAATTACATTAGTCACATCCCAGGGAAATATGAGCTTCCAGGCCTGCCCATTTTGGTGCTGCACTAGCTTGACCCACAGAACTTAACACATTAAGAGAGGACTTAAATCTTCATTACTTTCACCTGTTGCCTTTCAATCTTTTTTTTATTTTTTTTTACCTGCTCTCTCAGAGTGATACAGTTCATAAAAGTAGTGACCTTTCCCTGGCTTCTTGATTTAAGCAGAACGGAGGAGAAAAGGGACTTTCATGCACTGGTAGAAGTCTAAATATATAAAGTAAAGCTGATGCCAGTCCCTATTCAGCTGAAAGGATTAAGAAAAGCTCTTTCTTTTCCATTCTTATTATGAGTGGGCACAACTGCTTCTCATGCTTTCTGCACAATCCAGCTGCCCCTCTATCCCTGAGAGCTGGAGGGTAGAAGCACCCTGCTTAGGCATGCCAGTTGCACAATCTGCTGGTTTAGGGATTCACCATGATTCTGTACTGCCCCATGAACAGAAAAATTTCAGTTGCTCCCCTGTTTTCTGTCCAAAGACAGAGAAACAGAAGAAGAAGAAAAATCTGTTCTGTTCTATATTTTCATTCCTAAACAAAACCATACTTAAATTTTCAAGAATACTTAAAAATTCAGACAGGTATTTGGAAGAGAAAGTTATCTTCACATCCCGCAGAGATGTCCCCAGATGCCTTTGCTGTAACTGCATGGTAAGAAAATCTGTGTTTTTCAGTCCTGGAAGTGGCTCATTGTACTTACAACCTCATAAGATCTGAACTCCCAACCCTGTAAGCTACCAAATGATGATACACACCTTCGTTCAAATTTTCTATGGCAGGGAAAAGAATGTGTGGGAAAACTGAGAGGACATGGAAAAAGAAAAGATGGAAAAAGAAAATATATAAAAATAAAAGAAAAATAATACAGATGTGTCAAGTAAATGAAAGTCCTTCTGCTTTCACTTCTATACCTTAGAAAATTCATCTCATTTTCCTTTGACCTTTCCTCTCTTAACATTTTTTATTCTAAATTTTATCAAAATAGTATAGAAAAAAAATATAAAAATCCCTCAGCTTTTCTCATTGTTTCCAAGCCCTTTTATCACCATAAAATACACTTTATAAGGACTCAGGAACCTTTAAAGATTTACTAACAAGAAATCTTTGGGTTCACTATTCATCACCCAATACCTTCCAGAGGTTTTGAAAAATCCAGTCAAAATTAGATCAGATAGAAATAAACAGGGAAGAAGCTTTTGACAGAAGAAAAGTCAGTAGAGTCATTGGAGAAGGTGATGTTCAGTGGTCAGAGGAGAGGAGGGATGCTAATAAGAGAGCACATTAAAGGACAGGATAAATGGTCCTGCTGCGGTAAGGCTGATAATGATGTAGTTAGTGGAAATGGGGAAAGGATATTTAACAATCAGCATAAATGAATAGATTTTGTAGGGTAATCAAGAATGCAGTTGAATTGGGAGGAATATGGGAGGAATAGAGAAGCCCTCAGAGGTTTTGGAGAAGATTTATTTGAACTGAAACTTCAGTTGATTTACATCTCAAGAGAGAACTATAGCATAATAATGTAAAATATGCCTCTTCTTTAATATTGCAGGATACAAAGACAAATGTTATTACACAAACTTCTCCTTAAATGCCTATCCCAAGATATCTTTAATGCGGTTCACAGTATTAGATTATCCATATTAAGCAATCCCCAGCTCAGACCTTTGGTAAAATACTGTGGTACTCTTCCATTTGAGATCTATTGGACCTCTGTAATTCAGAATCTACAAGGCAAGCAAGTAACACAGGATATTTTCTGAGTCCCTTTTTTGGTTGTTCTGTTTGATTTTTTGTTAATTTTAACTGAAAAGAAAATTGTCAACTGTTAAATGCAGATATCCAAACAGTTTTCTTTTCAATCGCTGAAGAGGTGTCTTGACTAGATGTGTAATACAAGTTTAATTAAACATAGTGCTGGGTTTTTTCTATGCCCAACACTGCCTTTTTCTTCTAATGACTTATTTTCCACTTCTCGGAACTGTTTCCTATTTCCTCTTGATGTCATTGCCTCTGATGTTATTCTCTCAAGCAAACTTTTACTATTTCAGCTCTCCCAGTTGTCCTTGCTTTTGTTCTCCTCCCCCTCATATTGTTGTCCTTATGTGTCTTATGACCTTATTACTGTGCAACTCTTAACCTTTTCTTCTGGCATCCATTTACAGGAAGGACATTAAGGTGCTGAGCTGACTAGCAGTGAGCTAAATGTTTTAACTCTCGTTACTGACAGCTAGTGTCTGAACTATGGGATTTTTATGGTATAAATGAGAGGCAAGCAAGTACAGTAAAGTCTGATGCTAAATGACAATGTGTTAGCCTGTAGAGACCAGGACAGTGCAGGGATCACAGTTACACAGAGTTTTATTTAATGACTTAAATTATGACCTGCAAGATAACATGCTTAATTCAGCTCACAGATGTAGCACACAGGCAGTCAGAGAATTATTAGACTAGAATGGGATGAAGATTTACCAACATCTGATAACAGCAGTGCAGCTGAATGAAAGTAAGGAGAGGGAGTAGAGATAGAGAGGAAAGACAAATAGGTAAGGGGAATAAAAAGAGGTAAAACCAGTTGTTCCCTGAAATGTCTTCTCATAGAATTTCTTACAAGTACTATGTTCAGTACTGGGCTCCACAAAAATACTAATGGGAAGTGGTTAGTGAACAGGCAGAACTTGTGCCAAAGTACATACCTATAGTGCAACTGATGTCACAGTTCATGCAGACTTACCTGAAACCATTATACCAAGCTAGGCTGGTGATTAATAATGGTGAACCAGCATCAGCACCGTTCCCTGTTTGGCACAGCATCCTGAGTGAGTTTTGCAGATGGTGCCAAAACCCAGGTTTAGCAACTAAACAACTTGTCACAGGTAGGTTTCTACAACTTGCAATCACACCTTTGAGTTTCAAGACAGGCATAGCTGCTTGGGTAAGTATTTATTAGACAGGTAAAAAAAAGTGAAGAAAAGTTATAAAAGTTCCACAGTCTGGACAAATAACAGAAACTGAGTCTAGGGAAAACAGCATCTTTTCAGTGGAAACCTACGAGAACAGTAATTTCAGTAATTTTGTGGGTAATGAGGCTTTTTCTTCCTGCACTGTTGTCATGGTTGCATGCTTCCACATTCATTAGTTTGTCCTTTGCTAAAAATCACTGCTTAAAAACAGAAAACATCTTCCCATCTTCAAAGGGCCTTCTGTTTTTCTCAAGTTGCCTCCTCCCCCCAACAAAAACCCCACCACTAAGCTAACCTTAAAGTCACTGAAGCCTAAAAATATATAAATGGGAAAAAAATCATATTTGCTTATCATGATATTACCCCCTCTAATATTCTCATTTTGCTCTCAAACAAGTGAACAATTTTCTTTCAGTTACTGGTCATTTGACTTAAGAATTAAGTTAAAAAATCTTTTTGGCGATTATTTCGTGTGCATCCTGTCAACTCCATCTGCAGTGGCGAAGACAGCCAAACATCAGGCACAACATGAGGCTATGTTATTTATTTTGTTTCATTTTTAAAGTTTGTTTTGTTTCATGGGTTTTTTTTAATGCCTATGCTACCATATGACCCTGTGTTGTTTCAAGTCAATGAAGGCTACCCTCTTAAAGGAGTTCAGCACTTCTCAGTCCAGCACAGCAAAGATCTATCACATTCCCAAGCAAGACATTGATAATTACACAGAACTTTAAGCAAAAGGTCAAAAACCGTTCTATAATCAGAGGTCTTTAAAGTAGCCAAGAAGGCAGACCTTGGGTAGTGCAAAGATGAAGGAGAAAGGCAGCTTTCACTGGGAAAAGAAACTGTAGAATAAAGCAAAGAGTAGAGGGAAGGAAGTGTGAAGGCTTTGAAGCTGAGCCACAACTCAGCTAACAATCTGATTTATACACACAATCTTTCTTATTCTTTCCCACAATAAATCACTATTGCACGAGAGGTTTTGGTATCCAATGGTTGCACAGGAGGAATTCTCATGTAATTTTGCTTCTTGTACTCCCTTCTAACTCTTCCCTTCCAACTTTCCAGAACTTCGAATATATATGCAAAATCTGTAGACAAAAAATAGGTTAAACAAATCCAGTCAGAAATATCTCTGTAGAGTGATATCATTCTGAGTCTTACCTACAGATTTTGTTTTCTACTTTATTTGCTGAATCAGATCTTAATTAGTGTAAATATGGCATTTCAATTGTATTTTCAGATCTTATTTATCACTTCAATATACCATATATAGTCTAGTATCTATTTTGATAGTAGGAATGTAGAAGGGGAGAATGAATAAATAGTTTTACAAACTTGAAGACTTAAACAAAGGTTTCATGTTTAGAGATTATAAGAGTCCTCTGCATTCACTGCCATCACTGTAAATTTTTCCCCACTGCCAAAAGCCAGAGCAGAGTTAATTCAATAAATAAGTTACCATTTTTGATAAAAAATGCTAGAATTCGGAACCAAGGCCTGAGAGTACACAGAACTACTGTAGTATTTTGCTGTTATACTCAAAGCACTTGATTTTGCAAAATCTTGTGTAGCACCTGCTACAAGTATTGTCTATAGTGGGTAAGTTAATTTACCTGGGAAGTACTCTGTTATGTGAGATGATGCAATCACAAACTATCCAAAACCTGTGGTGATTTTGAAGAATTTGGGTGAGATTGTGAAGGAAAGTATAACAGTATCAAAAGTTAAAGCTCACTGAGGCAACATTCTCTGGTTTTGTCTGTGATAGGGTTAAATTTCTTCATAGGAGCTGGTATGGGGCTATGTTTTGGATTTGTACTGAAAACAGAGTTGATAATACAGGGATGTTTTTGTTATTGCTGGGCAATGCTTAAACAGGATCGCGGCCTTTTCTACTCCTCATATCATTCCACCAGTGAGCAGGCTGGGAGTGCACAAGTTGTTGGGAGGGAACACAGCTGGGACAGCTGACTCCAACTGACCAAAGCAATATTCCATACCATATGACAATGTGCTCAGCAATAAAACTGGGTGGGAAGCTTGGTGGAGGGCGGGGGGTAGTATTAAGGGTCTGGCTGGAAATGTGTCAGTTGGTGGTGAAAAATTGTTTTCATTTGCATAATTTGTCTTCCTTGGGTTTTATTTTTATCTCACTTTATTAGTTTTCTATTTTTACTTATTATTATCACTGTTGATTGTAAATTATTAAACTGTATTTATCTCAGCCCACAAGTTTTCTCACCCCATCCCACTGAGGGGGAGTGAGTGAGCAGCTGTGTGGTGTTTAGTTGCCAGATGGGATTAAAGCACGACAGCCATGCTCAGGACCATGCTAGGAAACTCAGCTTCTGTCATCTAAACTGTCCCAGAAAGGTTACAGAAATGCATAGGAGCCATTAGACATGCACTAGACACTGAAATCTCACAATCAATAAATTTTCCAAGCAGACAAGGACAGAAACAAGACAACATTGCCTAATGTTAGACAAATAGCCTAGGAAAGCAATCTTTTATTAATCAAAAATTTACAATACTCTCATCACTGTCAGTCTGGGAGCTAATGACTGCCAAAAGTTGGATGTTAAAAAACTGGAATGTCTACTAGCATGAAGGAACAATTTGCTTGTGACAGAAAAAAAAAAAAAAAAAAAAGAGAGAGAAGTTGGTTTATGAACTTCACTTACACTTGAAATAATTCTTATTTTATTATTATTATTAAATAATCATTTATTATTATTATAATTTTTTTTAACCTGAGTGAGACTCTGAAGGCAATGTAGATCTTCTATAAATTTGATATTTATTTTTCTAAATGTAGAACAGTTAACAGAGGAAAAAAATTAAAATACAGCTGAACATATCTATAGGTATGTTTATGTAATCTATACTTATATAAACATGCACTTGAAGCTTATACACCCTTCAGCCAGTATCACTACACTTGTGCTACTCCTATCGAATGGTTCAACCATTTCTGATGATGGGGATTTCAAACCCTTTCCCAAAGAGAAGGAACAGGAAAGCCTGTACTTCATTTTGCTTCTAAGCCTCTCCTCCAATGGTTTGACACCTTTTGGTACCACTTTCTGTGTTCCACCATAGTGGAAATAGTGTGACAAGTACAGGCATCATCGGTAGCCACAGTCAGTACATGCAGAGACATAGGTAACCTCCCCAGGTGCACCCCAGGAAAGAAAACAGACTGCACATTCTCCCTCCCCCTGTCACTCAGACAGACAGGGCCTTCCACAGCAGATGTTGCTCTGCTGGCACCTAACTCAGTTAAAATCCTGTCATTCTCTTTTTCATTATTACTAGTAGCTGCAGGCTACGAAAAACTGCAGGGAAGCAAAGAACTTGCTTCAGATACCTTCTCTAAATTGAATTCATGGATTGTCATAGATTATGTCCAAGTCCTATTTAGACTGAAAAAAAACCCAAATTTGCACCATTGAAGACTTGATCGTAGCTTTCACTAGTTCTTGCTAAGCAGGTATAAAAGGTTAGTCCAGAATCACATTGTCACTGTTTTTTTGTGGGTAGAGAGGGTCATCACTGCATATCCTGTTCCTGTTCACTGGAGGAGATGCTTTCAGTTTGATCCCAGAATGCTTGTATTAAAACACTGCAAATTCAGTAACAGAATCATCATTTTATTGCAATGAAAGTTAGGTGAACCAGCTGAATCATGCTAAATCATTACATATTCTTATCTCAAAAATCTGAATAAACTGGATCATCTTTTATCTGAACTTTAAAAGAATGTATTCTTTTATTTTGCCTTGGAAGCCACAAAAAAATTCACGTCTAAGTCCTTAATATGTTTCATATCATTAAAGAATGCACAGCACTCATAACTTACAAAAATGTGCCTGTGCATAATGTGAGTCGTATCTTAAAAATGCTGTATAACTAATCAACACTGATGCTGATTCAGGTCTGTGCATGATTTGGACATGATTCTCAAAGAAACGCACTTACTAGGTCTTGGCACAGGTGACAAAAATAAAGGTTGGTTTTGCAGAAGCAGCACCGCTCTGGGACACCATACCCAGTTTTAGTACCCTGGATCAACCACAGAACTTCCCACAGAGTTTCCATTTGACTTCAGGCAAGATTATTCACCCACCCTGCGATTCAGTTCCCCCAGCACAAAATAAAGACATTTTCTTATCTCACTGGGGTGTTATAGTGACAAAACTGAGTAACTGTGATGTGCTCACAAGCACAGACAGCCACGGAAACACTTAAACCACAGCAAGACTTATGACCCAAAAGTTTAACTCAAATTATCTGATACATTCTGAGGGCTCTTATCTTTAAAGGGAAGCCTTTCCATAAGCAAACCAAATGATCTAGTCTCAGGCTAACTAGGTTAAGTGGGATCTTTCTTCTTTCCTTTGAACCTGTTTCAAAGTAAAATAAGATAAGCAGAAGCTCCTTAGAGGACCTCTCTTCACAGAAAGCTGGGATGTGACAAGAAGTGCAAAGCATCTCTAATTTCAGGAGCAAAAGCTTTAGTCTGGTGCTGTGAG
>NW_020956030.1:312875-345881 GCF_003031625.1 Empidonax traillii
AAAAAAAAAAGAGAGAGAAGTTGGTTTATGATACTTCACTTACACTTGAAATAATTCTTATTTTATTATTATTATTAAATAATCATTTATTATTATTATAATTTTTTTTAACCTGAGTGAGACTCTGAAGGCGATGTAGATCTTCTATAAATTTGATAATTATTTTTCTAAATGTAGAACAGTTAACAGAGGAAAAAAATTAAAATACAGCTGAACATATCTATAGGTATGTTTATGTAATCTATACTTATATACACATGCACTTGAAGCTTATACACCCTTCAGCCAGTATCACTACACTTGTGCTACTCCTATCGAATGGTTCAACCATTTCTGATGATGGGGATTTCAAACCCTTTCCCAAAGAGAAGGAACAGAAAAGCCTGTACTTCATTTTGCTTCTAAGCCTCTCCTCCAATGGTTTGACACCTTTTGGTACCACTTTCTGTGTTCCACCATAGTGGAAATAGTGTGACAAGTACAGGCATCATCAGTAGCCACAGTCAGTACATGCAGAGACATCGGTAACCTCCCCAGGTGCACCCCAGGAAAGAAAACAGACTGCACATTCTCCCTCCCCCTGTCACTCACACAGACAGGGCCTTCCACAGCAGATGTTGCTCTGCTGGCACCTAACTCAGTTAAAATCCTGTCATTCCCTTTTTCATTATTACTAGTAGCTGCAGGCTACGAAAAACTGCAGGGAAGCAAAGAACTTGCTTCAGATACCTTCTCTAAATTGAATTCATGGATTGTCATAGATTATGTCCAAGTCCTATTTAGACTGAAAAAAAACCCCAAATTTGCACCATTGAAGACTTGATCGTAGCTTTCACTAGTTCTTGCTAAGCAGGTATAAAAGGTTAGTCCAGAATCACATTGTCACTGGTTTTTTGTGGGTAGAGAGGGTCATCACTGCATATCCTGTTCCTGTTCACTGGAGGAGATGCTTTCACTTTGATCCCAGAATGCTTGTATTAAAACACTGCAAATTCAGTAATAGAATCATCATTTTATTGCAATGTAAGTTAGGTGAACCAGCTGAATCATGCTAAATCATTACATATTCTTATCTCAAAAATCTGAATAAACTGGATCATCTTTTAGCTGAACTTTAAAGGAATGTATTCTTTTATTTTGCCTTGGAAACCACAAAAAAAATTCACATGTCTAAGTCCTTAATATGTGTCATATCATTAAAGAATGCACAACACTCATAACTTACAAAAATGTGCCTGTGCATAATGTGAGTCGTATCTTAAAAATGCTGTATAACTAATCAACATTGATGCTGATTCAGGTCTGTGCATGATTTGGACATGATTCTCAAAGAATAGCATTTACTAGGTCTTGGCACAGCTGACAAAAATAAAGGTTGGTTTTGCGGAAGCAGCACCGCTCTGGGACACCATACCCAGTTTTAGTACCCTGGATCAACCAGAGAGCTTCCCACAGAGTTTCCATTTTACTTCAGGCAAGATTATTCACCCACCCTGCGATTCAGTTCCCCCAGCACAAAATAAAGACATTTTCTTATCTCACTGGGGTGTTATAGTGACAAAACTGAGTAACTGTGATGTGCTCACATGCACAGACAGCCACGGAAACACTTAAACCACAGCAAGACTTATGACCCAAAAGTTTAACTCAAATTATCTGATACATTCTGAGGGCTCTTATCTTTAAAGGGAAGCCTTTCCATAAGCAATCCAAATGATCTAGTCTCAGGCTAACTAGGTTAAGTGGGATCTTTCTTCTTTCCTTTGAACCTGTTTCAAAGTAAAATAAGATAAGCAGAAGCTCCTTAGAGGACCTCTCTTCACAGAAAGCTGGGATGTGACAAGAAGTGCAAAGCATCTCTAATTTCAGGAGCAAAAGCTTTAGTCTGGTGCTGTGAGATGCAGTGTTTACACCCACAATAGATAAAAGAAAGAAATTCCCCTGTCCTCAGGGGATGTGCCATAGGGAATTCTTTTTTTGTTGTTTTCCCCTTTGTTTTAAGTGTAGACACATGCCAATCAATGAAATATGTATCCTGTGGTAATTTACAGAAGACTTTCCATGCATTTGCTTTCTCTTAGTAGATGGATCCATTCATGTGTAATTTATAGCCGCTACTAAATAAATTAATCACCTTGAAAACTTTTTTTTATTAATCGATCAGCATTAAAAATATACTGCTAGTCAGCTTTTTGTAAGAGCTGTTTTGAATGAAAATTGATACCTCATCTAATTTAATGCCTGTCATGGTTTGGGTTTGGGTTTTTTTTTAACAAAATAATGACAACACTGAAGTGTGAAAGCACATCTCTACAAAAAGTATTTTTTAAAGTTGGGATTTCTGTCTTGTTCTTAAATATGACTTACATTTTGCTCAATCCCATCCTACTCTCCAATAAGTAATGCGTGGCTTAACATTTGTGTATGCATATTTTCTTTAGAGACAGGCAAACAATTTTCCCATTAAATTTAACAAGTTTTTCTATTCTGAGAATGACTGAAAACTCATTATTCTTTCTGAAAGCAAAGCATTTTCCCACACTGTAGCATGGGTCTTAATGATTTGCTCAAAGTATTTGATACCTCATACCGAGACAGTTCCCCATTCCAAGTAATATTACATACACTATCTTCACTGCAGTGACACACACTAATTGTGTGTGTGCTCAAACTCCTGTCTCAGTTAATCATTTTTGAACCAAGGCTCTCTGGAGAGACTTATAGCACCTGCCAGTAGCCCTCTCTATAAAAATAGACTAATAGCCATCATTGCTCTTTAGCACACACTGAAGCAAAGCAGTTATAGCTTAATGGGTCAGACACATTTGGATGTTCTCTCACAAGTTCACATCCCATCCATACCAACTGTGAATCAATCTCATCACCTGACATATTTACTGTTCTGCAGGTAGTAATAGATTGGTATGTCATCCTACTGTTGCTTTGCCACTTGGGTGGATCTGAAGCGTGTCATTTGAGGTCACAAATCTATTACCCCAGCACAATAGCATGAAGGAGGTCACCCTGGTGTAGATGCGTTAACCAGTAAGAAATTTCAACAAGGGATTATACAATCCAAATTACAGTGAGAGATGCTGCTTTTTGTTCCTCTTTTTGTTTGTTTGTTTGTTTTGTTGTTGTTGTTGTTGTTGTTGTTGGAGGGTGGAAGTTGGGGAACTTGGTGTGTCAGAGAACCCATCTGCATGAGCAAGTTTTGATAAGCTGCTTGATATCTTTCAATCTTAAAAATTTATGGAATTTAAGTGCCTAATCCTGACATATTAAAATGAGAGTATTAGTTTAGACCTGGAGCAAAATTTTGTTGTCTGTAAGTTGAGGTACCTCCTGCTAGGAGGAACATGACATGCAGCACTTGGCTGGTCTAAAAATGAGAAAGTTAAACATCAGTGTGATTCAACAAATCTTGGAAAAATAGCGAAGTAACTCTGACTTAGCATGTATCATTTAGCAACACACTATTACAGACTGAATTACATAACTACAAAGAATATGCTATACCTTCCTTTGTCCATCATTAAACACCTTCAGATATCCATATATAAGGGGAACAAAAACACACAAAAAAAAACCCCAAAGAATATTTATTGCAATTATAAATCTAATTTAGTCTCTAGAATGATTATGCTATTTAGGAAAAAGTGAGGAGAGGTTCCTTCTGCTCTTTCTTCTCTCACCTGGTTAACCTAAAGCAAAAAAATCTCTAATAGAAGATACAGCTTTTCAGATAAATCAAATGCAGACATTTCTTATAAAAATATTTAAATTTAGAGTTCAATAGGGAGTTTTATCCCAGCTATCTAATGCTTTTAAAACTCTGGGGAAAAGCTGTACTCTCTATTAAAACCCACTAAATTAATTCAAATGTAAAACTCCTGTAAATTAATTGTGTGTGTCCTTTTGAGTGGTTTCCCGCTCTGTCATACCAAGTGCCCAGAGATGTCTGAGTTCAGCCATCTCAGACTGAACCTACTGCAAAACCTCTTGAAAAAGTGGCAGCTGGTAGCGATGGGGCTGACATCCAGGGGGAGGAAATGTAATAACAATCACGGGAACTACTTTTCTGAGACTGACAAAGTAAAGCCCTGAGCTCCTCCACCTTCCTCCACCCCCTAATTGGGGGC
This sequence comes from Empidonax traillii, assembly GCF_003031625.1. Taxonomy (NCBI): domain Eukaryota; kingdom Metazoa; phylum Chordata; class Aves; order Passeriformes; family Tyrannidae; genus Empidonax; species Empidonax traillii. Next base: position 317,018 of record NW_020956030.1, read on the forward strand.
GGGCAATGAATATACATGTTAACCAGCTCCATTCTTGCTTTGGGTTTGATGGCAGTCCTGCACCCACCATTGTTTGAGGGAAAGATGCAGGGGACAGACTGCAGGATTGTTACCCAGATGTTTCAAGCCACCCACAGAAAAGCATCAATGGGCTATAAATTTGTGAGGGGAGAGGAAGATTTGCAAAAGAATTGAAGGCAACCACAGGGAGAAGCTGCAATAAAAAGAGCTCTGCTGGTGGTAGGGTACCAGTAGATGAACAGGCTGGGGGCTTTCCTGTGGCAATCTGCTCCCTGCTAGCCATGAATTTTAACCAGTTGTACGCAGAGTGATTGCTTTACTTGTTTAGACTTCTATTTACACACAGCCATGTATTTAAACAAAGGTCAGAATTACCGAAATACCATAAACTGCCTACACACAGCCATTGGGAAAAGGAAGTGGCTGGCTTACGGACATGGTTTGCTTTTTTTTTTTTTTCCCCGAATCCTTGTGCAACCACGTTGGGGAATTTCTTTTCTCTTTTTTCTTTAAATTCCAGGCAGTGCCAACTTTCATGAGTGATTATGTTTTTCTCTTTATGTAAAGAATATGTGCTGCATTTTTGTTTTCATTTCCTTTAAGTATGAATTACAAAGAAGGAGACAATTATAATCCTAGACAATGTAGGGGAGAAAAACCCTACAACTTAAGTCCTGACTTCACCAATTTTTTTTCCCTACTAAGTAATAACATTTTACCTACTGAAGTTCAGTCCATAGGTTCACAAATGCAAGAAAGGACAAGTATTTTTACTTCATTGCAAACACACCACAATTATGTTGTACCAGCAAGAACCACGTGTACGTGTTTGCCAGCATAGCTTGCATCAATGGGGCTTGGATGTCTTCCTTTTCCCGGGCTTCAGCTCTGCACGCTACCTAAAGTGAGTCCCACTGCAGTCCAGTTTCTCAGCTGGATTATATTATACATAGCCACTAATTATCCACTGATTTCCTATCACATTTATTGGCAGAGAAAATCACTGCTGCCTTTTTCATAGGAGCTGCTTGAAAACAGTGTGGTGTGCTCCTGAGGTTATAGCCAAAGCAGGAATAGCTATGCCTGACTTAAATTTTCCTTAAATTTTACTTAGGACGTTTATTAGATAAGGATAGAGGCTCTCTGGCTTTTACTCTGATGCATCACTTTTCTGCATATCATACTGCAGGAATTTACTGTAAAGGAATCTGCCACCAGGGTTATCTTCCAGGGGTTTTTCATACAGGACATGACCCTTAGTTTTAAATCTTTAACTCAAGAATCTTAAAAATTATCTGCAACTAAAATCAAGAAAAGTCAGCATGATATTAAAGCTTCAGAAATTTCCAATATATGAACTAAAATTTTAAATATAATACAGTATCTATTAAAGGAAATTACACTGAGAGACAAATCCCTCCTGGTATAATGTTCTCCAGATGATCAATAAAAGCTGGGTGTTGTATCACAGAAGTTCGGCCAGCATAGTTGCAGAGGAGGCCTGTGCAGTTCATTATGAAAGCCCTGTGGGAACAGACATCCTTGTTTCTAAACCATGTTATTTATTATCAGAAAAACAAGAACCTGTTATGAATCATGGAACCTGACATGAGGGCACAAGCACACGCACGAGACTGAAATACCTTAAAACACCTGACTTTAAACTACGAAAGTGCAAATTAGAGGTATTTATTTAATTTAGAGCCAAGAACACAGATTGCTTACTTCATATGAGGTCTCACCCTGAAGCTGCCATACAAGACGACATGATTGCATGACAGACCACAAATGTCACACAAACAACCAGTGCCCTTTGGCCATAATACTTATAATATGATTAGAAAGTTCATGGCCAAGATGAACATAGCCAAAGACCCCAGTTGTATCAGAGAAATACATGCTTTTTGAATTTTATGCAGCATGAAGTTAGCTGATATTTTCAGTCAGAAAGGTAAAGTAAGCACTGGCTATGTAAGGTTTATTTCGGTTTTGGGGGCTAAAAAATCTTTCAGATGTCACCAGTTATAAACAAGCAGACAAACACACAAACCATTAGATTGGATCTTGAGGACAAGTAATTTATAGGATTTGTAGTCTTCAAGCCCAGGATACTGGGATTGTGCTTGATGTTGCCTATCCCATTATGTGCCTCCTACAAGCAAACCTAGTGGCTGACATTGAGTTTTCAAGTTATTTTTAAAACCTACATAATGCATTTAGGGTAAGATTTTTAAGGACAAGACATTTTGAAGTACATTACATCTGACTCAAGCTAACAATGAATTTCTCTGTGGTCTTACTGGATGAAAAGGAAGTCTTGGGTGAACCTGTTCTCTTTAATCACAGTGAAAAAATACTCTTTGATTTTCAGTGCATGTCATTCACAGTTATTTATAGGACAATGCTGGAAGTCAAAACAGTCATCAAGGGTTAGTAGATATTAGACTTAACATCATATGTTTTCATTAATGGGCTTAAATGAACAAGTAAAGAAATACTCCAGTGATTAAGGCTATTAGAAAACTAGTCACTCATATCAGCCACCAAACAGGAGTCTCAAATTTCCATTAAAAAAGTATTTTCTGTCTTAATGAATGATTATTTGGTCACAATATGATTTTCTGAAAACAACTAAATTATGATGCATCACTAAGTACTGATGGCTCAAAAATTTAATTGCCTGTGTCAGACTCTCTTCTTAAAAATCAGGCACTAGAATCCAAGCAGCTAAAACTATTATTTCTACAAATATAGCTGGTTTTAAGCAACATTACAGTCCTTTAAAAGCCCATTGCCATCTGCTCTGTCAAAGTAATAAATGAAGAAGTTGGATTTACATGTGGCACTCTGTTAAATGAGGTAAAGTTCAAGACAGACTTCTGCTTCCCAGCAGATGGGGATCTCCCAGCAGGGATGGAAGTCAACAAAGAGGATAGCAGGGGGTTTCCATAAATTCATGTGATCCCTGGGCAGAACTAAATGGATTAAATAACAAGGACTCTAGGAGTTAAGCTGTATCTTGTTATACTAAGATGTCTCTGCATATTAGGTACACAACAGTTATTCATCCTTTCTTGATAAAGTAGAGAAAACATGCTATCCTTTTTTTTTTCTAAATTTTGAGCTTTTTTTGTTTGTTTGTTTTGCCTTGTGTCTTCTTTTAGAACTGCTAAGCGCAAGACAAACTATGAATCTCTTCTACACAAAAAGAAGATTCAAAAGTCTATATTATCATAGAGACAGAGTTTGTGGGTACTACTCAATGGTTTCACTCAAATATCCTAAAACTGCTACCATTCATGGTTCATTATTATTTGTGTCATGGGGGTTTTTGCTAGAGGTTGTTTAAAATATAATTATTTATCTTCTGTTACTGGAAAAGCAGACAAATTTTAAAAGTTTCCCTTGTTTTGGAAACTTCTATTTATCACCCAGATTCATCGCATTTGAGGAGTTTAGCACTTAAAGAGTAGTGTTTATAGAATGAAAATATAAATGGGAAAATGCTTGGATGAATACAGATGTGTCTTTAATGTTATTTGTGTATATGTGGGCCAAGAAATCTGTACTGAATGTTTAGGTTTTTATTTTAGAGCCACCGAGCTTGAACAAGAAATTGAATAGCCAGTATTGTAATGCATTGCAGTGACCAGGTATGCTTGCCTTTGAATAGTCTTTCATATTTGCTTTTGACAGCATATTCCAAAATTAGTCTCCTGAATTTTTTATGCTTTGTCTGACATGGTTTCTGACATTTCTTGAGCAAGCACCTGATCTGGAGTGAGGGTTTTGAACTTGAGTTGTTTGTTTGTTTAAATTTACTTTGGCTGAAATCATGCCATTATTTGCATCAATGACCAAGATCACTGCTTCCTTTACCATAGAACGACAGAGCTGTTCTTTTTTTGTGTGTTTCATGGCATTGGATTTTCAGCAGATGAAATGCAAAATTTGCCTGCTTATGGTTTCCATAGTTTATATGAAATGGTACTTGCAGTGCAGCCTATTTGGGGTGCTGTATTTCACTTAATTCCAACTCCGACAAACACAAGGAAAGAAACCGTTTGCTTCTGTAGCAGAAGTTGTTTAGTCTGAATGGTATTTTAATTAAGCAAAATTATTAGAAATTATACTTGGTGTTTATATTGAGAGGTTTAGGCACAACACAGATGTGTACACATCCACACAGATGTATATCTGCACAGGAATTTCGAATGGTTTTAATTAGACAGATGACTACAGAGCCTATGTCACCTGATTGCCTGACTGCTGAAAAGTAGTTTCTTCACTTAGGAATGATGAGTGATTAAAAAATATGGAATAATTAACATAAATATTGCAGATCTTAAAATATTATTGTTTATGTACTTTTCTGCTTAATTGTCTTTTGTACATTGTCTGAAACTAAACCTCATGAAGAATAACCTCTTTCCTGAGGAGGCAATGCATTTCCAAAAGTCCTTTGTTAAGGTGACAGGCTAGAAATTCTACCCCATCAGCCGTCTTTTTCCCATATTACTGACTCTTTGCATGTAAGATAAGTTTCTGAGAAGAAAAAAGAAAAGTCCAACAGAAGAGTGTAATCTGCTAGAAATAGGCTGCCCAGTCTGTGCAGCGGTAGTAGGGCCAATTTCCTACTGCAGCAACACTGTGAGCCATTCAGTTCCCAAACACAGGATGGGATATTGTCAGTTGATTTGCCGGTGAGCATCTACAGGCAAGGTAATGGTGAGATGGGGATAGAGCTTTGAACCTCTTGTACATTTTTGTCTTCACATTCAGCTGAGTGTCTTTTATATCTGTCTGCTTGCTCCTTAGTGTTATCGTGGTCGTAAGTGAATGGAATAGCAAGTACACTCTGGGCACTTAAATACATCCTTCTGCTCCTATTTTGTTTGCAGTATTTCAAAGAATATTTTTGAAAGCCGCAACCTTTTTTTAACAAAACTGCAACAATAGAGAGATGAGTCTTTCATTTGCTTCCCCTGAAGTAAGCATCCAGCTCCTATTGTTTTCAAAAATGAAGGATCAAGTTCATGACATGTTTACAAGAGAATACAAAGGGACGGCAGAAAACATAACAAAAGTATAAATATCTCTATACACCTATCTATATATAAAAGTAAAAACTTTTAAAGCAGTCTGTTTGTTCCCATTTCAAGAAATACACAAATGGTCCTATTAACATCTGAATACACTGTATGACATTGTTTGACTGAAAGGGAAGGAAAAGAAAAGCAACAGAAAATTTGAGACTCACTTGAAATGTGTGACACAGGACTGTGCTGTGCTAGGAAAGGAAATATTTAAGACAGGCTTGTCCTGAAGAAATTTTGTGAAAGACTCTTTGTGTGGGCTTCTTTGGAGAGCACAGGGCTGTCTCAGAACATCTCTATGACTTCAGAGAGATCTGAGCCGTGGATCTTCACAGGAACCACAGATGCAATCTCACATAGCACCTTAATCTCTATATGCACTTAAGGGAACACGTACTGAGGTCTCTCACATTATGTCATGGAATGTCTTCGTAGTCTGATTGTATTTTGTAGCAGTGTCCTGCTTTTATTTGTATCGAAAGCCCATACACCACTATCATGTGGTATTATTCATTGACATGGACTATTTTAAAGCAACTACCAATTCGTCAAATTCCCATGAGTGCCAGTGGCTGTCAAAAGTGACAGGAAGCTTAGTTCAAGTCTAAGTGTCATACCATTTACCTCTTCAGTCACCCTTCTGCCTTTTGTAGTTTCTTGGCCCTCACCATGAATCTTCCAAATGTGTATGACAGCTGGGAAAAATGGCAGCCATGGCTTACAACTGATAGTCCTGGTACATTTATGCTGTGATGTAAAAAATGTTTATCCTGTCATCTTCCCCTTGGAAGCCACTGATATAATAAATAAGAGTAATTTCAGAACTTCTGCAGTAATTTACTCTCATTTCTTCACTAAAGAAAGAACTGATATTTTACCTTAAAATTGTTGAATATCAATAGTACAATCTATATAATTTTGTTCAGAAAATAATTCATTAAAATTTTAGCTCCCTTCCGGAAAAGGGAGGGTCCCAGCTCCAGGAAAAGATAGTTTTGTTTGTATTTCCATCAAGCTATTTTTAAGTGCCTTAGGTTAGACCCACACAAGGACTTAGGCAATGGTGAGAAATGCAGGTCACTTCTCCTAGACACCTTGTCTCTTATCAAGGCCCACTGCCCTAAGTCAAATTAAATTAGATGTCTCATGCAGAAGACATGAACAACACACACTTTCAAAGGAGCCTCCAGAAGAAGCTTAGTCATGAGGCTATAGATTACTCTGACGTGACAGAGTCTGGGCATTAAGCTAGTCATTTAGATGTTAGGCATGATCAAAACTTAGGTAAATGCATGTGCAGACAGAGGCAGGGTTTTAAGAAACATATCAAACAAATGGCTACCTATTTTGATCCTGCAGCACCGAGACACAGTGAAAGACCTTCAAATTGGTTGTCAAGGTCTAAAATCTGTCCTGTTTTTTTAACAGAATTAACCTTAAATTTTTTTAAATGTCAACTGTTGCTTGAAGAGAGGTGAGCTGTTCAAAATGATCTAAATATTGCCATTTTAAGGAGGAAGAGTACTGTTTCAATAGTATTACCAACAGAAAGACTGAAACAGCAACCTCTCCCTACATTGTAAAGACAGCAGCTACTCAACCATTTCTTTGGTAGTTTAATTATACCTTATGTTTTCCCTAGGGTCAAGTTTGCTTTTACATGGTACATATATATAACTAAAAATATCGTGCTGACAAATGATATATGCAATGTGACAAAACTGCAAAATAAAGGAGTGAATGTGATTTTAAATGAGATCTCTGTGGAAGACCTTTTACTTTTTAGTTGGCAAATTCCTTTGCTTTGACTCAGTACTAATATGAAAAACAAGTTTCAGGTGTAATCTATATTATGGTGTTAGGTTAGAAGAAGAATATCTTGTCCAAAAGTGTGCAAAGAATTAAAACATTTTCCCTCAGCTTGCTACTTATGAACAAGATGTTGAAAAGTAGAATTATCACTTCTTGGGCGAAGCTGTTTTTAAAGTATTCTTTAATTCCATGGTGCAAATTTTATTGTTCCAAAAGCTAAATTTCATTTAGAAAAATATAAAACAGACTTTTCTTTTTCTTTTTCTTTTTTTTTTTTTTTAAAGTGTTCCTAAAGTTACTTTCTGAAACCACAAAGTCCATATTTTAAACTTTGACTTTTTTTACACTGGAATTATCAGTAAAATTTATTTCACTCCACACATTGCAGATCAAGGGTGAAATAGATTAATAGATTCAGCTGTCCTATGCAGCATTCCTTACTTTTTGTCCAACTATTGTTATTTATAGTTAATCTGAATTTTCACATGCGTGATAAAACAGAAGAAAAACATACAAACATTTTCTGTAACTGAGGTAAGCCTTTCATCATGAACTTTCCACTCAGCATGGGTGACCAGAACCTAGGAAATGTGATTGTTTCACCAACATTGACCATAAATATTCATTTACACAGATGTAAGTTCAGAACAAATCTGGTAAAGGCCATGAACATATTCTGGATATTCAGCAGTCTAAATGACAGTAGAAGTGTATCCCTGCCTGCCTCTGACAGTGTTTCACTTAAGTGTTATTTAAAACAAATTTCCAGTGCAATAAAGCCTCTCCCCTCTGCAAACGTAAATTATATTTAATATGCCTGGGAACAAGTGAGGCTGCCAAAGTCTGAGGCAAGCCAGCCTTTATGACTTCAGTCCGTTCTCAGCCCTTGATTACAATTTGATTTCCTTTGGCATCAAAAGACAAACTATTTTAGTGAACAATGTTCTTCCTCTACCAAGAGTGAGCTCTAGTTTCTTGGCAGAGGGCCTATTTACTTGCAGACAACATGTCCAACCTCCCAGCAATAGCAGACCCATGGACTTTGATTTAAAGCAGCACAAAGTAAGAAAAACAGAACAGAATGTATATTGCTCACTTGAGAGGCTTATTGTTTAACCGGCCTACTTATCATTAGCCTGTGCTCCAATCCTCAACACTTTCTTTTGTGTACTTTATGTCAGGCATATGGCCATGTTGGGATGCTGACAGCAGTTTTAACACTGCTGCACTATACATACAACTTTTAATATGTTCTGTCTTATAGTCAGGGCTTTTTTCAAAGAAGAAAGTGAATTTTAAACACTGTTGTTAATAACTGTAACCCTCTGAAAAGAAGATATAAAAGTGATGTGCTTGGAATGATTTCAGTGTTCATTCATCTACACTGAGAGCCTTGTAGATGTTAAAGCATTTAAAATGAACCACGTATTATGGTAAGAAATTAGGCCTACAAATGCTGCTGAATTCAGTAATAGAAAATAAAATGTTCCCGTACTCTTAGCTCTGCAGCCCCCTACGTGAAAAGCAGAAAACCAAAAAAAAAAAAAAAAGAAACACATTTCCAAGAGACACAAATTCCACTCAGGCTTTTTGTTTACCTCCCCCTTTGGGTAACCATATATCTCCCTCAGGCTTGCCATAGAATGCTTTTCCCCTTCTCATCACTATCTGAACACCAAGAATGCCCTTTTACCTTTTTCTGTTTGTTTGTTTTGCTTAAGTACCTTAAACCCGATATAGTGGGTGGGATAGCACTCGGATCCAGGCAGGAGCCTTCCTGCCTGCAGAGAAGCACCAATGTTTCTTTGCTCTTGCCCCGCAATTTTCCCCGGGGCCAAGGTCCCTCCTGAACAGATTAAGCTCCTCTTTGATTTCAGCTGAATTCTACACCTTACGAGACCTTACCAGCTTCATTGTAGAGTAAGAAGCTTCCAACAATTATGTTCTTACATTAAAAAATATTTTTTCATTTCCGGGGTGGGGGGGAGGGGGTGAAAGACATGATGAAATATGAAATATCCTATTTCAGGGACTGTTTTGTTTTGAAAAAATTGATAGAAAATATTGATAGTGTCAGAACTACATTTAAAAAAATTAGAGGTCTGAATTAGAGCACAATATTTCAATGATCTCTCAGTAGAACATGTCCATCAGTCTTCAATTATTTGGTAAAAATTTCAGTCAATTTTGGCATTAAAAATAAAATAAAATCAATTCTCAGCATTTCCCAAAGAATAGAAATTACAAGTTTAATCAGCTTCACTCAAGAGCAAAATGCAGCTGAACAGAAGAATGAGAGATAGAGTTAGATAGAGATAGATATATATAGATATAAATAAATAATATAACCTAATCTCCTTCACTACTATAGCAGAGACACTAGAGTGAAGCAGAAATGATCATCACATAATTATAATAGCAGGTAAAACAATCAAAATAAGTACATTTTTATGTATCTTATGGAAAAAAATCAAAAGCACCTTAGTCAGGAAAGAGACGAAGGAGTAAAGAATGATTCTGAACTGTTATTGAAAGCAAAAATGAAATTGCATAAGACTTTTAAGGTTTGTGTCATTTTGAGCACTGTGTCATTGTCACGATGAATGAAAAATAAGGTCTGGAAAAAAATGAATACCTCCTGTGCACTCTGAAGATTGTCATAAGAAATAAAAGGAAAGTGCAGCTGGGTCTGTGTTCTGAGAATACGTTCATTGTAAGACTGCTGGAGTAGAACAAGAAGGTAGAATGGAAGAAAATAATGTCATTATATTGCAGCTGGAAAATTCTTGTAAATATTTAAGGGGAAATACCGTGAAGAAAAAAACAAAAACCTGCAGGGATTTTTAAACCGTTAATAGATGTATTGAGAAAAAAAAAAAAAAAAAAGTAATATAGAGTAATTGAAAAATACTAAATAATTATTAATGTGCCGGTTTTAGGATAAATTTCACAGAAGTATAATTTATTCTATATGAAATCTTACTGAGCTAACCCCAATGACAGATTTGATTTGCTGGCATAACTCTTAGAAATCTCTGGATTGCTTGTTGGTTCTGGCAAACAGGGATAATCAGAGAATTGCTACACTGCAGCCATCTTCTTTTCTCCCTCAAACATGGGATAGTCAGATACATCAAAATCTACCTAAGCAGAACTGTGCAAAATTTAACAAAGAGTAATATTCAGAGTCAATGCGTATGCCCCATCACACTGACATGATCCATGTGAAGCAAGGGACAGTGTTTCTCTACAGTGAAACAGATTGTCAGGCATGAATTTACTCTAAGGGCATTTATGTCTAGTTTTCCATATCAGTGAAAAACCACAGAAAGACAGAGAAACCATCAAGTAGATGCTTTCTTGGCTCATTCACCTGTGCTTTAAGAGACTTGAATCTTATCTCTCTTGTAACTTCACAGAGACAGTAATCTGAACTCACTTTATAAGAGATTACCCTTACCAGTTTGTTACTGAGTATTATGTTACTGGTCCATGTCATTTTCCCAGTTAGAGGAATTTGTTTTTCTCATTAGACCATGGATGAAAGGAGTTGCTGTCTCCCAGTGCTTAAGACACACACCCAAAATACCAGTGCAAGTGTCAGCTTCAGTGACTCAATAATTACATGAAATAAAACTCCAACAGCTTGATGGCTGTAGGTCCTGCAAAGTTCAGTTTGAAGTCCTGCCAGCAAAAGGAAGAACTTGGATACAATTTGCTACTGTTGAGCATTCTACTGTCAAGGACAAAAAAGAGAAATCAACAAAGGAAGAATATGCTTTGTATATTTTTTTGCATCAAATTCACAGGACACATAAGTAGATGAATGGTGCATTTAACTAGCCATAACTTGGAGGCTAGAAGGCTTTTTTTTCAGTTAGGAAACCTACTGTGGGATGATCAGCAGTCACAGTGGCTGTCTAAAACACCAACCAAGATGTGTACTTTAAGACATTCAAATGTTGACAGGGTATTAAAGCAGATCAGTGCAGATGAGGATGACTTTGAAGGTGTCTATCACGCTTAAGGATAAACCTCAGCACTATTTAGAGAAGTAGGCGTTTCACATCTTTAGGACTCTGGATTCCAGATGACAACAGTTCGTCCACGCACAGAAATACCAAGTTGGTAAACTTTAAATAATGATTTGGACAAGGGCAATGAAATAGTCCTTGAATATTGTTATTTCATAGCAATTTCATAAATAGCTCAATATTCTACCCCGCGTCATCCCTATCTCACTGGTCTCCATCATCTTTAAAAATACTCTTTTATCAGCCTTCCAAAGCTCATTCTCATTCTAAGGAAAGAAGAAAATTATGCTACCACCATCATTTTAAAATTTCAAATACAAGAGCCAAATTTGTCCCTGATGTGATCTCATTAGCTTAATCAGATTACACCAGGGATGTAATTGTCCCAAGAACTACATTAAATGAACAGTAATATGTTTTTTGTAAAATCCTCTAGTATGCCTTCATTAACTTTGTTCCCCTAACCACATATTTAACCTCTCTTCCCCTCTGTCCACTCACTGTCAGTGTAAATGCAGCTCATCACCTAGGTGAGATGAAGCACATTAACTACATAAAGGAGTCAGCATGCTGAATTTACCTATTAATCTTTTCTCCCACCCTCTTAATGGACTGATTTCAACTCCATGAAGCAAAAAGCAAAAACTGCTTCTCCCTATAATGAAAAGTTTTTAAAAAAGCAGTAAGTGGCATGTGCATTTTTTAATTATATTTTTTCTTCCTTCTCTCTTCCTCTCCATCTCCTTCAAATTGGCAAAATTCCAGTGACTGTTTTGCTGCATCACGTATGAAATGTTTCGCTTCACTGTAACACCAAGGCCACAATCCTTCTTTCAAACTGTGACTATTAATATGTATTTCATCCTCTGGCTTTCCTAAGCCAAAGCAAATGAACTGTGGCCTCATTGAAATGATGCAGTCTATTGACCCTTTGTGCAGTTTAAAATGATGTAACCTGAACCATTTTAATCTGAAGGCTGGAACAAGTCAAAATCTGTAATGAGTTCAGGACACTTGAAGACATTAGAAGAGCTACCTTGCCATAAAAGATGCATCTTTTGCATATTGAAGCTATAACATCATAAATCTGAGTGACACAGGCATAAAAAATCTGCCCAGTAGTAGACTTTTCTACCTCTTCCCAGTGATGACTTCAGAGACCAGATCTTGCACAAGGGATGTAATAATTGATAATAAAAGTGACAGCAGAGTTAAATGCCTCTGTCAACTTTTCCAACAGAATAAACATTATGAGGAGGGTTTAAACCTGTGCAATGTTTAAAGTGGCAGATTATTAAAAGCTTAGGGAAAATACTGCCTTTCAGTGAACTGGTTGTTAGAGATTTCAAGAATAACATGTTTTTCCCTCCAGCCCAGTCTGAGATGCCACTTCTGAAAATGACCTTCAGATATGTTGTGGGTTCCTTCCCATTTGCACTGTGATCACCTCCAGATACCTCATGAACTCCACATATCTCAGAGAGAAACTTTTACTCCACTGAGGTCAGCAAAAAATTAATATAGTGAAACTTCACATGTTAGTTTGGGGTTTTTTTAAACCTCCAAACACTTGATAAAATGGGAGGAGTTCAGTCTTACAAGTGAGGAAACTTAAGGAAAATTATCCCTGTCTGGAAAGTAATTAAACTGGGCACAAAACCTCTGTCCCAAAAGTCAAATTCAAAGGATCATCCTATCTTTTTTAACAGTTTAAGAAACAGTTTCTGCTCATACTATGCTGTGCTGAGTTGGTGCTCTGTTCTCATCTTGAGAGCTAACAATCTAATGGCAGAGGATAAAGGCAAATTAAACAAGGCAAAATGAATTCAGACTGCAGAGCATCCAGCAGAGCTGAACGTAACAAGCTTGAATTAAATAATTAGAATACTAGGTGAAAAAAAAAAAAAGAAAAACAAACCTTCAGAGAGCAAAGGGTGTTCCTGGTCACTGATTGCTATTTAAATTGGTTTGGCCTCTAACGATTTAGAGATGGTCAAAATGCATAAATTTCCCCAAGCCGTATGTGCTTGGCTGAGATGACTGAAGAAGGGAAGAAGTCCAATTTACATAGTACATTTTTATAGACAGTTAAGCCTTTAAGTGGATTAATAAAGTTTGGTACTTTTAAAGGCATAGGTTTGTATTAAATTGCAGCATTGAAGTTAAAAATAAAATCAGAACAACATACACACACACACTGATTAGAAACACATACAATACTTATTTACCAAGGTTAAGGTCAAAGAGTTATTATAGTCAGATAATCAAAACATCTGCACAGGAAAAGCTTTCAAATTTCACCAAATTATGTATCAAATGGTTTTGTGAGTCTCATGGTACTGTTGAAATCCTTGAAGACTGATGTGTGCTGAAATAGCTTTCCAGCTTGGAACTCCAGCTAAAACCCTACTGATAATTATTCACTCATTTACCTAGTGTGATGCTATTGAAGTTCTTCACTTTAACTCTTACCCTGATATCTTTCCATTAAATAGTGGAAAAAAAATTTGTGATATGGTTTGACATTAGCATGAGAGAGAGAGAAAACAACTACCTGCCCTCAAACACAAAAAATGAAATCTTATTGTGTAAATTCAACCTCAAAGTTTTTGCCCACAGAGAAGGTATGTATTAAAGAACAAATTATGACTGGGCTGGTGAGAGCTGTTCTGGGGGTTTTTCTTAGTTTCTGGTTAAATTAGAAAGAAAATTTGTGACCTACTTAAATTTTTTTTTATATATACTTGTGACAAAATGAAAAGAAGAAAAAAATAAGTTGCAACTGGATTTATTTTTACATGAAACAGAGTGGTTTCATTTTAAAGATCCTAAAAATAAATTGTGTACCAAAATATAATTTGAAATAAAAAAGTATATATTTCAATTACATAATCGTAAAATGAAAGTTATGTTATCTTGTAAAAAATTCTGTTATTTCAGCACAAAGCAATTTAACTAATGAGACAAAAATTTAAAATACATGACCCAAAGCAACATTTTTCACCTTGAAACGGTGGAAATAAAAGTCTTGCACTGCATTGGTAAACATTACATTGGACTACGTCTGTCAGCAGATGAAAATTGTCATGGCATCCTTTTGGATAAGAACTACTGTGTAAATGCAAATTACACTCCCATTTTGTAAAACGATGGAATTAACCAGAAAAAAAAAAGGGGAGGGGGGGAAGTACTTGTAGTTTACCAGTATTTCAATTCATTACATTCATAGTTATGGTCCAGTCATGGTCTCAAAGTAGTCTTAATATTCCCTACTACTCTTTAGTACAGTGAATTGAATGTATAAATGACAAGTAAAAATTTCCCTTCTCTTATGTTTTAGCAATAAGTCAAGGCACTTGCTATTTTTATGTATAGCTTTACTTAAATAAGATTACATTGAGAAGCACACAATCAATTCCATTTTTCAAGGTTCTGATATTAAATGTCCAAATACAGAAAGGGCATATACTACTCAAAAACATATGTTTCACAGATTTTTCTTTCCAAAGAAAAGCATTTCATTAATAACCTCAAATAATCTTCAAAACATAGGGAAAGAACTCTCAAAAAAGCAGCCATTCTAAGAAAAATGCAAAAGCCGAGGCGTCCCCCAATCCCCAGAATTTGACTAAAGAAACTTGCTTAGGGCACAACACCATGTCCTACTGCTTTTAAACAATTAAGCATCACATCTACAGAGAAAGACAAGTATTATAGAATTGAAATTAGTGATCAGTCTAGCTAGTAATACCTCAATGTGGCCTTTGAAAGACAGTAACTAAGCTACTGAGATGTAACTAAGCTACTAGTCAAAATAATAAATAGGTCTGCAAACTCAGTGATTAACAGTATTTTAGAGGACCTAGTAGTAGGAATTTCAGTATTAGTGCAGCAAATTGTACTAGCAAAATTAAATTCAGCCCTAGATCACTGTTGCTTGGAGAGTGGAACCGGTAATGGCCTTCAGGGAAGTTAGAGCAGCAGATTTGCATTGATACTTCTGGTAATATCCGTGGTCCAGCAGTTTCCAGTTGTGTTCAGAGTGCAAACAGTCAGGCTCTAACTTATGACACCAAGCTTTGTTTCTTAGCTTGCATTTGGAAGGAGTTTGCAAAGGGTTAGCCAAATGTTAGTCAGGTGGTGTCTGCTTGGTTGCATAAGTTACTGTGAAAATCTGGGAATCCCTGAGAAAGTCAGGAAACTGCTTTGTGGGCGTCGCTTCAAAGGGCTGGGATGGACAGTGTGCTAGATTCTTTTTCCCAACAGAATCTAATTTTATCTCCATTGTTCTTTTTTTTCTTTTTTTTTCTGCTTAGTACTAAACCTGGATGACAGCCAGCAAGGGACAACAATATCTTGACAGAGAACCTCATGCATCCCACATGGGTCATCTACATTGTCCGGGATCCATGTGCATCAGAGATTACAACAGTGGAAAACAAAAGAATTACGCAACAGAATGGCCTGGATGAGAGTAAACAAGAGAAACGTGACTTACTGCTGAAGCACTTTCCTGCCTGTAGTTGAAGCAGAGGGAAAAGAGTAGGTCCACCCTTCAAATCTTCCCAGACAGTAACATAAAAATGCAACAAATAAGCAACTGGAGTCTCATGTACTGTTGTTCTGTGTTTCTGTTTAGTCAGTACTCTTCCTTAGAGCAGAGATAAAGGACTAAATCATATGCAATTTCGTACAAAAACATGCATTTGTTTGAAGATTCATCTGATAACATTGATAAAGTCTTAGGTAAATTAAAAATGCATTACTGAAGTCAATTCTGGTTTATTCAAAAGGAAAAGCAATCATACTCATGAGAGAGCTTGACTGAGAGGGAGACTGTGGGACCAGCAAAATCCTGGTTTCTTCTGAAAGAGATTATTTGATTGCTCGTTATACAGCAGAGCAGTGTGGCCAGCCTAAGCTAGATCAGAGCCCTTGGCACAACTTCCCCTCTAAGCATCTGCTCTGTGAGTGGTTCAGGTTGCCAAGATTTAGCAGGCTGCCCATCCACAGCAACGTGTGCCCAGAGCATCACTGCCATCACTTTTAACAGTGCCTTGGGCTCTACCTGTGCCAGCAGTGGACCATCCCAGCTCTGAAGGAAGGGGATTGCAAAATAGGGAGTATTAAGCTGGAGACCAGCTCACATTCTCTTCTCCTGCAACTCGCTGGCAACAGCACATTGCTTTGGTGGGCACAAGCAACTCTGATCCATCTGGAAAGAGGACCCAGTCAGAAAGAGGTTGAGAGTAGGATTGTATATATACTGCAAAAATAGATAGGGAGCTTACCATCACAAAGCAGTTGGAGAGATGCTGTCTAATGACCCAAGATGTTGGGAAGCCTCAAGGTACATCAAATACTATACTTTTCTTACCTGTCCCTGTGCATGCATTGACTATTTGGTAGAGTCAGCCTTCAGACCCCTATCCTGTTTGGAGGAAAGCTTGTGCTGCCTGTGTACAAGCTGCGTTTTGAGATATCCTCAAGTGCAGTGCAAGCTGAAAGCAATCAGAGATAGCTCAAGCACCAGATTTAAGCAGAATTTAGGCATATATGACAAAATGTATTATCCTGAGCAACCTTCTTTAGCAGCTGCCTAATCCTGGAGCTACCTAAATTCCTTTGATAAATCCATGGAATTTTGTGGTAGTCCAGAATGCACAAAAGTATCTCCACTGTCACAGGACCAAGTCAACAAATACTTTTATCTTACCTAAACCAAATCAGAATAAAAATAACAGATGCTTCTAGACCTATTTTGACATCATGATCATATAAGGATTTTCAGAGCATACCTAGCATCTGCACTCAGCACCAGGACCCACACAAAGTGTGCTGCTTCCCTATAAGGTAAAACCTAGTGCTTGTAACAGTCAGTCAAGACATAGAAAAGATATTCAGATGACTCCCTTATTGGACCAATGCAAACCCACAACTATCATCTCCCCAAAGGAAGGCTATAAACACCAGGATTTAGATCATTCAAAATAAGGGTAGTCTCAAATCAATGCTGCTGAAGCAGTGCCACTCTGCACAATAGTTAACTGTAACCAGCAGATCAAAAGAAGTGTTAATTCCCCCTTATTTGGCACTTGTGAGGCTGCATTTGCACTTTCCAGTTTTTGTCACCTCTCTGCAAGAAAGACTCTGAAAGACTGGAGCAAGTCCAAAGGAGAGCTGGCAATATGAGTACACGGTATATGAGGAGAGACCGAAAGAATTGGGTACTTAAGAGGAGAAGGTGAAGGGGAAATCTTACTGCTCTCTGCAGTTGCCAAATGGAAAAATGCAGAGATAACAGAGCCATGCTCTTGCAGGAGGAAAAGCACTGAAGATCTCATGCACTGATGGCATCAGAAATGATGGGCACATGTTAGAAAACAGGAAATTGTCTTTAGATGTACAGGGGGAAAATGTATCGTGGAGGTGGTCAGACACCTGACCAGGTTGCCCAGAAAGGCTGTGTAACCTTTGGAGATACAAAAAAAAAAAATTACTGTGCAAGCCTCCCAGCAATCTGACCTAACTGATCCTGCTTTGTGCAGGGGATGGGAGATGACGACCTCAGGGAGTCCCTTGGTTTGCATGAAAAGATCTGAATTATGGTCCCTAGAACCAAATGTCTACTTATATGTGTGTATATATACACAAGCACATGGGGAGGTGTTACAGCTCTGTTAAAAACAGTTGTGCTAAAGGAGCCACTCCTCTTTAAAATACCATGAGTTCCTGTCTCGTGGACAGAGCTTGAATTCTGAGCTACAGATCACAGATGAAGAGGAGCATCTCCAGAAACTGCAAGTGAGAAAACCAGTAAGTGGGATTTGATACATATCCCTAGCCTTCCAACTGGTTAGACTTAGTCATCTCGTAATAGATGGAGGAAACTATCTGGGGTCAGTGAATGGGTGTAATTCTGCCTAATTTTCTCCACGCTTTGGTACAGGAAGCCTGTGTATCTCATTCCCACTCAAGTTCTTCGGTTGCCTTAACTGAACCATTACCTATTGCTCCTTAGATTTCCTACAAACATATCAAGAGTCTTGAAAAGTTTCTGCCTTCCATGAACTACATTCACAAGTTTTCACCTGTTATATGGCTGATTTCAAATCCATTTTTACAAAAAGGTGTTTTAACCCCTGGGTTTCAAGTTAGTAGATGTTATAGTATTTAAACTATAAAAGTGGGCATTGCCTCATTCAGAGATAGTCTGATCTTTATATCTGCCTTATTTGATATCATTGTTCTCTTGCAATCTGCCCATAAGTGTGTGTTATCTGTTGTCTCCTGCCTTACAGTGTGTTCTCTTGAGAAACTATAAAAGGGAAAACTAATTTCTGGTTCTGTGCTTTCTTTTAAAGACCTCACCACATGAGGTCTTTGTTACAGCCACAGGCCTCAGGTGCTATAGTTACATGGTATTATTTTACTATAAACATTGATATTATTATAGACTTTGCAAGGAAGAGGCAGCTGTAATTACTAAATTAGGCAGGAAGATGGTATGGTCAGTGAACACAGAAGTGTAAGGAAACAGCTTCAAGAAAACGGAAACCTGGTTTTAAATCTTATTAAAAATAGGCATCAGCCTTTCAATTTCTTATATGCTCATAGAAATAGAATAGACTTCACCTATGCAAAAGTTCCTGAAAATGAGCTCAGCGTGAAAATAATATTTTGTGCATATAAATCTATTGTAAGCCATTTAAAAAAAAAAAGATTTTTGCCTTTGCTTCATGCAATTAATTATTGAAATAATGCTTTTCTTACTGCTCTTACCATTCTCACTGAGTGTGGAGGTTCTGAACTGTATATTGCTCATGAATCAGTACTGAATTGACACTAGTGATATAAGAAAATAGAGGTGGATGTTTAAGAGATTTCATGCAGGCAGGAAATGCTGATATGTTATTGAACAAAATAAATTTCCCACAGTGATAGGTAGGTTGGAGTCTATTTCCAAACTATAGCAGAAGCCTCCATCCTAATATTGCTAATCATATTAGCTAAATATCACAGCAAGTAAAATGAGTTTTCAATAACACTGCTGAGTAATTTTCCAGCTGGTTTCATGCTTGGGATAATCTTATTTTTTTTCTTTGTAAGTTTTGCATGGATATACTGGGGCAATTATCTTCAGGCATTTAGAAACTTAGCTAGCACAGCAGCTTGCCAGTCTGCCTTAGTGTGACCCACTGTGGTGTTTATGTTCTGCATGCCAGTTGTTATTAGCTCACATGTGTGTGGAATACCATTTTCCTCTTTATTGGTTTAACATAACAGTATACCATGGGGAGTGTTTTACATTGGGGAGAGGATCTGAATATAAAGGCCTTTCTTCAAAGCAGGTATTTATTATCCATACACATGAAATTTTACTCATTACTCCCATTTTATTTGAATCACTAACACCAACATAGATAATATGGAGGAGCTTAAACATTATTAGATAGTGGAGAAAATAATTGCAGTTATCTTCTGAGCAATCACAGTTTGCTCAGTGCTGTATAAACATATTCCCAGTCTGAGGCATTTGTACAATAAAGGCCAGATTAAGTCTCCCAACCACCACAGGAGAGGATAATTTCTGTGAATTTCTCAGTAAATTCAACAAGTGTAGGCACACATTGCTCAGTGTCCTCCTCTAACACTGTGGTTACATCCCACTCAGAGGTAAGGTTGACTTAAATGTCTCTCTACTTGCCCACCATAAAGCTGCCTCTGGTCTGTCCCTTCAGCTGGGCACATTGAGCCGGGTCAGAGAACCATTCAGGTTAAAAAAAACCCAAACCTAAAAGCAAAGCTCTCACAAAAGAAAAGTTATTTTTCCTTTGTCCTAGTCCAGTGCGTTGTCTCATAAACAATTATAGCAGAGCAACACAGAGAGCAATGCATGGAAGGAACAAAAAGGCAGGGGCTAAAAGGTAAGGGATGCTTATCCGCAAAAAAATGCAAAGTTATGTGCAGGGAAACAGGATTTAAACAGAGACAAAAGAGAAAGGTGTCTTGTCCACAGATTTGCCCAGAAATTGAAATTTTTATTTAAAAAGAGAGAGGAAATCCTAATATAAGTGAGGAAATGGAAGCCAAACCTCATTCTGCACCAGGTCATATGGAAGGGTTACATACCTCAGGCTAGACCAGGAAAGAGAGCTAGCCCATAATAAGGGATTCTCTGCTCCTTTGGGTCCAGCTGTTGGTGACTTCTTACATTAATGTCTCAGTTTTGCCTAAGCATGCCAAAAAAGTGCTGGACCAAAGGGTAAAGAAGTAAAATCTGTAGGGCTAGAAAATATGAACAGCTTTGCTCAAGTGAGCTGTATTAATTAAAAAAAAAAAAAAATCCACAACTTGGGAAAGGACAAACAATGCAGCAAGAAACATAATTTTGATCCATTTTAATGTTACTCCGACTTTCTCCCCACAATCCCTAAAGTTTCAGTCTAATAATGCAGTTCATGTTCAAAGTCCTCTGTAGAGTCTGGGAAAAAAAAAAAAAAGGAAGGAAAATGGGTTTTGGCCTAATGTCCCCTCATGTATGCAAGGATATACTTACACTGAAGATGGCAACAATTCAATCAGGGCTGCTATGCTTTGAAATAGATGATAAATATGTATACCATTCATTGTGAGTTGTGGGTTAAATGTTAAAAGATAATACAGACAAAATGCTCTAGGAAACAATTTCAGTAAGGGCAAGATAAATTGCTAAATGTAAAGAAAAGAGATCCTGAAACAGGCATGACTATAAACACTTGGATGGAACCCCTCTAATTTTGACCCACACTTACCTGTTTATCTAACAGAAGCCTCCAAACTCCAAAAGCCTACTTTCCAACAGATATGTATCATGTAGTTCTTTTCTGTTTAAACTAAACTTGAATAAATTAATTTTTCTATATACTTTTTTATATACTGGGTAGTCCATGCAGCAAGAAGAAAATTATATCTCCTAACTATGGGCAAAATTTGAGTCAGTTTTTGTACTTGATTAAATGTCATGGAACTAGCCTGTCAGCTGTAAGCAACATCACATGTAGGTTTCTTGAACTCTAAAAAAACCAAACAAATGATGACTAGGAAAATTTTTGTTTGATTTGCTTTTTTTCTTCCTCTCTTTAGTTGTGTCATTCATAACATACTTACTTGTCCCAAGTTCGCTGGTCTTTCTTTGCCTGAGCTCCTTCCCCGTCACTTATTTTCACTGAGGGCATTAAGCAGTTTCTCTACTTGGCTGTTATTTTTGAGAACCATGTGAGAAGTCTGTATTACCTCTCTGCCTGATTTGCAAGGTGGCCTGTGGGTTCCAAAGTTATTAAGAGGGGAAAAAATGAAAGTGAACAGAGTGACAGGCTACAAGGTGACAGCAACGTCACTTCTTTAGGAAACCGGACAAAAATAGATGCTTGCATTTGCTAAATGACAAGATTAAGAGGAAGACAACCTTTCTGGGCTTCTGGTCTAAGCAGAAACCAGATGTTCTAGTGTTATTTTCTCTGATGCTTCAGAAAAGAATTATTTTGCCAATAAGTTGCTTCCTCCATCATGGCCTGAGACTTTTTCTGCTTATATTCAAGTGCATTTAAGCTGGAGTAGGGGAAGCAGCCACCAAACCTTTCTCCAGAATTTTGAAAACTCATTATATAAATGTATGCTCAGCATAAATATGTGTAGTCATATTTTTGAGTTTTAAATACATTTTCTTCTTGCAGATAAGAACAGTCAAATTCTCAGCTTGTCCAAATCAGCACTGATTCATGTAGAAGCATTGTGCCAATTTAAACCTATTGAGAGTCCTTGTGTGTAAAAACAGATGATTTCCCACACATATCAGGTTTGACAGTTGTGCTGGTTGAAGTGTGGAATTCACTTCTTGTTTTGATGTTCCTATTGAAATAAAGAAAATAGTTCTCCAGCCTAGTGACTTGATCCTACACACCAGAAGGCAGCAATCCCCAAGGACAGGAGTGATGGGGATGTACTGCAGAAGCAAAAGAATGTGTAAGGCTAAACTGGAAAAAAAAAAAAAAAGCCAATCAGCCAATCAAACAAACCAAATATTTGTTTCCAAACAAATATTATCTTGTTTTATCTTAAATAAATAAATAAATAAATAAATAAAGGACAAATAGGCAACCCATCAGAATCTTTTCTGATGTAAAGAAATAAAGTTTTATTGAGGATGATAAACATCTATTAATTCAACATATTGTTATTATATTATATTACATAGAAGATGGTTAGCTCTAATTTGAGATTAACACACCCGAGTTTGGAGATGATTGATACAACAGCTTAATTTTACATGCTGAAAATTATCAAAATAAATTCTTACCATCAAGAAATCAACCTCCAAAGGTTTACACATGCATTTCACCTGGCATGCTGTAGTCATGAGGTAAATCTGGATGTGTAAAAGTTGAGCTGACACCTCTGTTGCAGGAGAAGGATGGTAACTGTTAAAATTGTGGACAAAAGTAGTCTTTGAATACAGGTCTTAATGTCAGTTTCAATGTTGATACAAGCAATCACAGTTCCTTACTCTAATGTGATAGGCCATATCAGTGCTGTTTTCTGACACTATTCTTTTATTGTTTTCTAGATGAAAAATCATTATGAATTGCATATGAAGATTTTTGAGGTTAGCATATTTTCTTTGGTTTGGGATTTGGGGTGTTTCTTCATTTATTAAAAATATTTCACTTATTAACAACATAATTATATGAAGGGCTAAATTATAAACCAATTCAAAATGTCTACCAGGCTATTCAGGGTTCTAGGATGAGAAAACAAAATAACATTTAGCCAGACTTGATAATATTTAATAAGCAAGAGAGGAATTTACACACAAATATATAATAACAGATGCAAACAGATTATTACTATCGACATTTTTTTATTTTTATTCATAAGGAAGGACATTTCATATTTTCCAGCAGATTATTTACAAAGATCATCACAGTTATATATAAACACAGTAAAAAACAAACACAAGATGATTCAATCCTACTTTAAGAAACATGAGGTCTTTCCAGGAATGTATTCTATATTCTGATTTATTCTATAATAATAGCAGTCTTTTGACATACTTGTTACATGGTTGAAGAACGTCACACTTGGATTTCCTGCTTCAGTACAAAAGAGGCATTGATATCCTAATAATCAGCATTCTAAAATGCCTTATTTATATGCTAGGGCTACTGGTTTCTCAAGTCTCAACCCACTAATGGAGATATTAATTTTCTTTTCATAAAGAAAGAATTTTCGCAATGGCCCCTATGTAAAAATCAATCTACCCTATTTTTAAGAATTCCTTCTCTAACTCTATTATTTCATGTAAAGCTGATACTTAGCTTGCTGCCATGCTTATTTCTTGATTTGCGACCTAGCAATAGGAAAAATCTTGTGGCCTGTATTTTTTGCATCTTTCAGAAGAGTTATGGGAAAACATAATGCACACGTAGGTTGCTTTTTATGACCATAGGCATTCAGTCTGAGTCAGCTGGGTCTGCTTTTAAAAAATGCTGTGCCCTATCTTATAGCGATGCTGTGCAGCTGCACAAAGGTTAAGCCCATATTACTGTTGAAATGAAGTTTGACAAGTGTTATGACCAGAGCATTAAAGAGGGCAATGGCAACACTTAAAGAAACTACATTTCCTCTCCTTATGTTTAAGTGACCAAATTAAGCAGTCTGTAAAGGATATTCTTATATAAGTACCCTCCTTATGAGTTGTCCAAGTTATTTTTTAGGTGACATTAGCATTTCAGTAGCAAAAATGTCAAATTAGTAGGAAACTGTATTGCCCAAGAGTCATAAAAATGTTTCATTCTTCTAAAACTCTTACAAAATTTTGGAATATCAAAGTTTCAGAAGGACCTGGAGAATTTATCAGAAAAATGTTTTCTGACAAGGAGAAATAGGCCTGTCTGTGCCAATGTCCAAGATCAGACTCAGAAGTAACAGGTCTATTTAAAACTGAATGTAGAAAGCACAAGCACAGTAGAACAGGGAAGGCATACAGGGAGAAGTATCACTCTAAACTCGATTAAAATGCATACCTATTACCTCATGCCTCCACTACTAGCTGTCTTTGGAGACACAGCTCTGGGCAAACAGCTTGTTCTGCCTGTGTTATATCAATATGGCTAAATGCATCTGTCCCAGGGAATGATTGTTCACCTCTCAGCAGGTGCTGCAGCTCCTTTCACACACATTATTTGGTTGTGCCCATCTTGAGGAGACTGGCCTCATCCACACTGCATATTTCCTGTATGTCTCCCCTCAGCCCTAGAAAACAGTATTTTTTGTGTTGATTTTTTTTTTTCCTAGTTCAAAGAGTTCAAAATATTGTGAGATGCGTCCACCAGCACTGCAGTTATATATACGAGGAAGTTATTGCAAGCCCTGACCATAATTTGGGTTTTCAGAGTGAAAATCTTGCCAGGAACATCAAATAACCAAATTTATTGAAATCTTGTATATTTTCCAACAGTGAGGGGCCTTCAAAGTGAACTATCCCCCAAGCAATAGCTGAGTTTTGTCTGATGGAGAGCTATTAGCATATTTCTAAAGAAAGCCAAGGACACAATGAATACTTCTAAGCTGTAACACTTTAGCCCAGTCCACTCTGTGCCATTCCTTATATGTATGGACAAATCCATTACATTGAAGCTGTGAGAAGGAACAAGAGCATTTGGGACAGTATCCCAACCACACATCTGCAATTAATATTCTATCTCTGTTCCTTTACCCCCACCCACATGTCCTTTCTTTGGTTCATACCTGAATGAAAAACAAAGCAGCATCTAGATTAAAATGACAACTAAAGGCTGTGAATGGGTGCTCTGTTCAAATATTTGAAACTTAGGATATCACATAATGGCAATGAGAGAAATAACCTCATACCATTCCTTCAGAAGCTTGTCAGATCAAGTCGTAGGGAAGGCGTGGATATTTATACCTATAAATACAATACTACTAAATAGAGATTAGTTATCATTATGTAATGCAAAAAAATTGAACATGAACAGCAGTATACCACGTGAGATTGTACAAAGACAGCACAAATGTAAATATTAAACTTTGCCCAGACAAGCACATCACTGATACAGGCAAGTTATTACTTCCCCAAATACTATTTGCCAATGTCTAACTACAGTAACCAAATGTTTGGTTTGAACATGTGTATTAAAGGTTGCCTTAGCTCAGCTATTCCAGTAGCCCTGTCTTGAACAAAAAACCAGCCTAGACAAAACCTGCAGCTGTGAATTTTTAGGGAGAGACTTTATGTATTTGTACAAAACACTGAGGCTGAAGACCTGACCAGGAGTGCTGGTGTGTGACGGCAACTTGTGTGATTTCTGATAGTTCTGTTTCATTGCACTGTTCAGGTAAGGTTTGATTTGTTACTGGAAACCAGTGTTTATACCAATTTGTTAAGTATAAAACAACAAGAGTTATTTTTCAAAAATATTTTACTGAGGCGTGGACTAAGTAAATTAGTGAAAAAAGACTGGAATAGAAAAAAAAAACAAAAACCACAACACACAACAAAAAAAGGGGGTGGGGGGGGCGAGGAGGCTGTGTGTGATTGAAGTTTAAAAGTACATAAATCACTTCAGAAATATAATTTGCAAATTCATTGTGTGAAGTAATTAATCACAGCATGGCTGAGTTATAGTACTTGAGAGACTTTGATCTGACAACTGGAAGAAATATAAAGAAACTACTGAGTATCAAGCTACAGTGTTAGGATGTAAAATGTTTCTCCATGCTAGTCACAAGTTTAATTACTTCTTTTTTTCTGCTGACAGATCCAAATTAAAATAAATGGACCACATCGAGACAAATTTCAGATGCATGGAGCGCTTAAGAATATATTGTTCTCATAATACAGAAATACCATGGAATGTATTAATAAACTGCTCATTTTTTTTGTTTGTTTCACTGGGAATTGTATTGGGAAAGTAAAATGGAGTATAACAAGTGCTTAACATTTTCCATTTAACATGCTTAATTTAGAGATTTTAAAGGGTTGCTTTTATTTTTACAAAAACATATGTGCCTACCGAGATTTACAGCTGCATATGACAAGAAAAATAGTTATGGTTAAAAAAAAAAAAAAAAAAGACAGTAGTCACACAATAACTGAACGGGCTTAATACTCTCATTCCTTACTCTCAAAATGAAGAGTTTCAGTTCAAGTAACACAGAAATTGCTCTGCTAATCTGTACAGGTTTGACATTGCTGAAAGTGATCTGAGATGCTTCTAAAGAAACTAAACACTCTTTTAGAGTGACTAATTGCAAGACTAAAAATGAAAATATAAAATATATATTGGAAAAATGTATGTAAATCTACGTTACAATTTTAAATGTTTTAGGAAATAAATGGCAGTCTTGCTAAGGGAAATTAAGTCAGTACGTACTGCTATCATACCCTGTGAAACACAGCTAGGGCTGGCCCATCCTACTGAAACTCCCATCCATAAGCAAGCACTCAGAAACCAGGAGTTAGGATCAACATACCCAAGGTCAACTTTTCTAGTTATCTGCCTTAAATGAAAAACACTAAAGTTAAAAAGTGATGTCATTGTTACATCACCTGTGTTATGGCATTTAAAACCATATCAATTTATTGATGAATCTGTAGCCATTATTACGGATTATTACTATGTATCCAAAAGAATCAGACACTATGTAAGAACATTCCTTCTACCATCCTAATCGTGGCTGATAGGAAGAGGTGTTGAATGGCTCTTTAATCTCCAGTGTAATGATCTCACTCTTTCCCTTTCCTCTTTCTCATCCTCCCAGAGTTACCCTCCAGTATATTTCTCCCTCTGTTTCACAATCTCATACTTTCTTCTCAGTTTTCTGTTCCAAATTATCTGTAAACTGTACATAGCAATCAGCAGATAAAATACAGAATTGCTTACATTAAGAAGAAGTAGGGAAAAGTCCTCCTTTTTGTCCATTTGAGTGGCTAGTCAAATGCAGGTGTTTCATTGGCTGCTGCTGCTGTTATATTGCCATAATTCCTGTGCGTATGCTACACACAATGGCAGTGAAGGAGGCTCATTCTCCTGTTCCTGCTGACTAAATTACATGAGTGATTATGCAATCTTGCAGCAGTGGGCTCCAGACACACTCCTTTTTGTTCATGAGCTGGCAGTGCCTGTGGGTAGGCTGGAGTTGTAGGGAAAAGGTGGACTATGTAAGAGAAAGAGAGTAGTATGTACTAGCGCTTCCTCTGGGAAATATACCCAATAGCCAGGCAATTCAGAGGATGTGAACACCTTTTCTCTGTGTGATTCACTAGTGAAATTATACTTAAGTAGGGTGGTTTTAAAGGGAACAGTTTACTCTTAAAGAATCTGAGACTTTACAGTCCCCAGCACCCAGGATGCACTGATGTCTTCAGATCTTATTTACTTCACAGCAATGAAGGAGCCAGAAACTCACATGGACTATCAAGCCTGAAGTATCAGTTCTAAAGCACAAAAAGCATAATCTTTTTCTCTGCAGACAAAACCAAAACGCAACCTTAAAGCAATGAAATATCTTAATTGCAACTCCGGACACAATGTGCTTTGCAAGCCCCAACCTCACTGTATCCTTCCTGAGGCCCTGCTTCCTTCCAGACATCAGTCCTCGTTTGCAGGCACCCGATCCCAGCTCTCAGACTAGGATTGCTGAGTTCTTGTGTCACCAAACCTTTGTTTTGCAATCCACCCATTCCCACAACTTTGCAAAGGCTGCCCCTGTCTCTTGCCAGGCTATGAAAGACGGTACAGCAGGGTGAACAGGAAAAGCAATGCTTATTTGGAAATTACAAAAACAAAAAAACCCCAAGAACAACAATAACAAAAACCAACCATCCCCCTTCCCCCCCCCCCAAACTAAAACAAAAAAACCCTTTTTACTATTTCTCTGCTCTGCATCAATCCATATAAGCAAACAAGATTCAGGAAGGCCATCCTTCAAATGGGATTTACTCTTGTTCATACAAGTTTCTTTAAAATATATGCATATATTTGAAATCCTAAGACACAAATAACAATTCTCCTTTTCAAGATTTTCTTGACTTCCACAGCAGTTCACCAAAAAAAAAAAATCATGCAATAAAAAAGTTGTCATCTCACTTTCAATGAGGAACTAATGGAGTGGTTTTCCAGAAGAACTTGATTAGGGTAAAAAGGATTGCAAGGATGCTTGAATAACATAACAACAGACAATGCAGAACACATCATTAGCCCTAGTTATATATCTTGGAAATTCATTCTTATTCACTTTTTTCTTTACCGTACGCACAGAAGGAAGACGTTGTGACTGTAGACTCCTTCCTGCTGCCTCAATTCCACTTTATTTCAATAAAGATATCTATTTTTATAGATATGATTGCTAAGAATTCTTCTATTTTAGCAATCTTTGAATCACCTTGAAGTTGTTCATTTGCTGCAAGGTATGTAGTGAAATCAAGTCATTATAAAGGATGTTCAGCGTGATCCACACTCCCCCATGTACTGAATTAAGAGCCTGTATGACATCAATCCGGGCAGATGGAGCTCGTTAGCCCTGTAAGGCAATCCATCTACGTCCTGAGGACCTCGCTGCCACCGTCCAAGCGTGCTTGGCCCCGGCAGATGAACCTCAGGATTAAAGGGTGGGCTCAGTTCCGCGCACACTGTGTCTCACCTAAAAAATCCAATGCGCAGGCTGGAAGGTGGAAAGACCTTCCCCGGTTCTTCGTTCGCGAAGAGACTGGCCATTCATTCATTCATGACATCAATATCAAGCCTCATGAAATATGTTACTGTTCATTCTTTAAATAAAGCCAGCAAAGACCATCTCTCCATCTTAGGTGCAAGGCATAGGATATGATTTATTTGCTTA
>NW_020956030.1:346682-360514 GCF_003031625.1 Empidonax traillii
CTTTGTGTGTGTGTGTGTGTGTGTGTGTGTGAAATTCCCTATTGGAGGACATTTGTTGATCCTCATCACACAGCTAGAAAACAGAAAAAGGAAGGTTAATGCCATAAACCCAAAGTCAGACGTGGGAAAACTGCGACTGAAGAATAAAACCTGAAAGTTTTGGGCAGCAACCCCTCCTGCCTACCCTCTTAGGTGAGGCTTACAACTTAAATTTGTTGAAACCTACTTACCTGGCACTGAAAAGTGTTTCCTGCGCTGCCATATCATGGGGCAGAAAAATGAAAGACAGCAGAAATTTGTGGTTTAGCGGTGCGAGATCTGCCAGCCCTTAGATGTAGAGGGAAACAGGAGGGGGAGCTCTCAGTACATCGGCCGGCGACGGAAGAACGCTCCAGCGCAGCCGTGCAAGGAGGATTAGCCGTCGCTCTGCTTTCAGCAGGGAAAGGGTACAGTTCTCTCACCTACTGAGTCTGACCTTCGGTATTTACTGGCCAAATAATTTTCTTCAAATTGCATCTTACCTTCATCAAAATCTTTCTTGATCACTGGTACTTTCTTTGTTGGAGCACATAAAAAAATATTAATTATCTTCTCACTTTGCCTTTTGATAAAATGCAGAAAATCTAACTTGGTTCAGGAAGCAACTATAGCAAACAGCTAGAGAAAGAGCAAGGACAACAGCAGCAACAAGTCAGAGATCCAAGAAATGTCGCACAGCAAGAGAACCACACACAACTGCTTTCTGCCTCATTTTTTTGCTTCATATGTTTGCATATCAGCACAAAAATTTTCTCCTGTTCTGTGGCCCTATATGCTAATGTAAGCCATGCTTTGGTCTGTGATCTAGCAACAAGCTTACCACTAGAAATCACATTTCCTCTTTGCAGTTCTTTCCTCATTTGTTGCAAGGCTCTGCACTCACTCAGCTTGAAATCCAGTAGAGATAATTTGGATGCCTGAAAAAGAAGGAGCTAATTATAGAGCAGCTACACATGCAAGTAAAAGGGCAAAAAAGTTAATTTTATAAGCAAAACCAAAATACTACTGAAATCAGTCAGGAATAATTCATCCAGGCATTGCTGCCTAGCAGTTTTATAGGAGGTAACAAACATGCAGAAGGATTGAAACAAATGTTTAATAGACATAAGAGAGGCTAGACACAGAAGGTAGACCGTATATATTTTGACTCATCACCCATCATAAATTTGTAATAAACCAAGATGATTTCTAGAGTAATAATCCTAGGTAAGACATGTATGACCCAGGAAAAAAAAAAAAACAAACCTGTTTGAAATTATCTCCTTTTACTCACCTGATAATTCAGCAAGTAATATATCTTCAACAGATAAAACAATGGGACATTTTCTGTCCTTTTATTATGACTTGGATTCAGAACACTGAATACTGAAAAATCAATAGTTTTTAGGTAAGATACAATAAAAAAAAGCTTAGAGGAAGATTATGAATAAAAAAATACTTGGTACAAATCAACAGTGACTGTTGGTTATTAAGTACTTAGCAATTGTTCATGATTGGTTTTTGAAGTTAGAGAAAACAGCTGATTTAAGTCAAACAATGATAAAAGTAAGAAATCTGAATAAATGGAAAAAAGACTTCCTAGGTTGGCCCAGGGAATAGAAAGAAAATTTATATAAATCTCGTTTAATTTAAGAAAACAGATGCTGAGAAACAAATATAGACTAGAGAAGACAAAGAGCTAGTAAAGCTGAGAAACCAACATTCATCCAGGAATGATCAAAAAACCAAAGCATTCTTGGGTAAGATTAGACTAGAAAATTAGAAGACAGTTTCTAATTGCCAGAGGAGTAAAATAGCAGCTTAACTGCTTCTAAGATCAAACTGGAAAAGTTTCTAAAATAAATTATACAACACGGCTGTCCTGGGTAAAGGGGAGCTGTTACCCAGGAAGTTGTAAGTGCTCCCCTTTACCCAGGACATCCTTTCACATCTCATGTCCTTACCAAACAGAGAGGCCTGTCAGCACTGGTTGGTATTCCACAAACAGAAAAAGAGGCTAAATTTGTCAAATTCACTTTATAAGTAAAATATCCACTTCAAATGATTCACAAGTTTTATTATTCTATAACTCATGCAGTGAATTAAGTTCATCTAATATTAATGAATTCTCTTAGTAGGACTTATTTAAAAATTTGTGGTTAAGCACTCAAATGATATGCATCAGACTCTCAACGAATACTGGCTACTATTTACTTCTCTGACATCAAGATTTTGCAGTTTTCTTCTTCCTTTCTTTTTCTGGGACACATATCTTCCATCAAGGACTTATGCAAAAACTTCTGAAGTTAAAATGCACTTTGAAGGTAAGAACTCAAGTGTGTTGGTACATCCTCAAGGTGCTCCACTGACCTAGCACCCAGCCTCTCTGATGAGAGCTATTTATATATGAAGAAAGATACATATGTATAAAGTTATAGGCAGACATCTAAATTTTGATCACAAAGTTGTAGATAAACAAGCACAATAGTCCTATTTATCAGTGGAAATGAAGCAGAGAACATCAGTAATGGAAAACATTAAATGTTGTGGCAAAGCAGAGACCACACTAAATCAGCTTGGAAATGCCTGCAGACAGACATCAAAAATGAGAAAGAGAAACTCTATATTCTGACTTAAAGGAAAAATCCAAAAGGTTGCTTTGAAAAATGCTCACCCCCTAAACAAAGAATATCAAAATATGTAGACAAGAATTCACAGTTGCCTAAAAAATTAAAGAAAAAGCAAAGGGAATACTAAGCAAATTGATTGTAAAAAAATTCATTCTTGAGCTGGAAAAAAAACCCCAGAATTTTGTTAGTAATACAAGGAAGCAAAATCTCTTTCACAGTAGATAACTTCCATTTTAAGCCCCATTTTTTAACCCTTCTGACCCAAAGAAATGTATATATAGGATGATTTGTTTTCAACCACATTTTGGGTCAACTACAAATTGAAAAAAAAAGTAAGTATTTTCAGGCTATGAGTCTCAAGCATCACTTTGAATGGAATGGATAGAAGAATGGAGGAGGATAAACTCTGATTGGAGAAGAATGTTGAAGCTTAATGTAGAGTCTGTCATCACACCTGGGGATTTGTCATAGCTTCCTACGAACTACAGGTTTGAGGTGGAGGCATTGAAGTTCAATGTTTAGCTGCACTTAATTGATAGAAGAGCTTTCAAGGGATTGTTTTACTTTATTTACTTGTAATTGTTCCTCATTTTCTTTCTAATTTGGATCTGGTTTACTCATTGTGGTGAGAGAAGAAAAGGGGAAGTTAAGTTGTGGATCATTTGCAGATTCAGTTCTGGAGCTCACTGGGAAGTACTCAGCTACAGCTGAAATGGTTGCCATTTTAAAATCCTGGATAGATGAGATGCATGGTAGATAAAGTTGTAACCCTTGGAGCACTTTAACAGCTCAGTTTGAATTTGTAAGGGGTCTGATTGTACATGTGCAAATGCTTCCGTATAAAGGTTAGGCACCCATTGTTGTTGCAGCGTCTGTTAAAAAAGATAGCCATATCGGTTGCTAGGAGATGGCAGACTTCTCCTGGAGAAAAATCACTCCTGATAAAAAAAAAAAATTATTTTACATAAAGACCCTCTTAAATATAAATATCTTTGACAGCAGCTATTACTATTCACTGAGTTCTTTCACAAATGAATAAATGGCAGAAAAATATATTATTTGAATACCATTATATCCTAAAGTGTTAAATAGATTTTTCTCCCTTTTCTCCCCTCTCTTTTTTTGTTACTCTGAAGTGATATTTACTTCCAGCTAAAATTGCTGCCTTCCTTTTTCTAAAGACCATTCAGTGAAAGAAACATTTGGAGAACTGAGCTCAAAAATTGAACTCACTTGTCTTTCCTTCCACTGTAAAACCAGCTTGTCTTAAAATGAACTGTACAGTAGGATAAACACTTTACTGGGAAGGAACTTGGATTCAAAAGGATGAAAAAAAAGCTCCAGCAAGTCTTCATAAATGAATGGCTGGGAGAAGGCAGGTGGGAGGCTGTGCCACATGAAAGCAACCAACCATCCAGTTTCATTTCAATAATGTTTGGAATTTTCTTCCTACTAAGGTGGCTGGAAGTACAGCTGCCCTATAGTTGTGTCCATGTGCCCAGCTTTTGGTGAAAATGACCTTGACAAATAAAACATGAAACAAACTATATACTTGCTGTTTCAAACCTGTGTAGTCAGTAAATGAAACAATAATCTCTCCTAATTTAGTGTGCTCAGATTGGCTATTGTGGACATGAGAACTCCCCAGCTGCAGAACACAAAGGCACACTGCCTGCACAATATGGGGCTTCAGCAGCTGTGCCTTCCACTGACCAGAGCTGGGAGAAATGTAGATCAAATACTGACAATAAGAGATCGATGTTGTAAATATTAGCATGAGAAAGAGTGCACCAATCTCTGAGTGTGTCCTTTTTTTGTGTGTGGCTGTAATAAAGTTTCTCAAGAATTTTGCATGCAGTGGGGCATGTGTGCGTGCGCATGTGTGTGAAGTTCCTCTGAATCAGGCAGCAGCATGTTTCCTTGTACAAATATTGACAGGAATCCTTCAGTTTATTTGGAATTTTCCTGAGAAAGCTGCAACAATACGGTAATACCTCTTCACTACTTTTCACACAGTTGTTTCAACTGTTGGCACCAGGAAATCCTTATTGTTTTAATCAATACCACTTGGAGTGATGACATGTTTCTTTTTTTCTTTTAGTGACTGACATGGTGCATTTCCTTGCACAAAGTTCTCATGAGACACTTTTGTGCTGTGCTCAATATATTCAACAGCAAATATGTATTTGTCAGAAGGCTGAAAGAAGGGTTGCTATTTTTTACTCTCACATTTTTCATCCTGATACTTTATTCTTCATTGCTGTATTTTCAAACTCTCAAATGACCCTGAGAAAAGCAATGGGACTACTGTCAATGGTTATAATGAAACATCTGAGGAATATCTGGAAGATCAGAATTTGCTCATTTAGTGAAGCTCTGGTATTAACCTTGATGCTGCCTTCCTCTTCTGTCTCCTTTCTACTGCTTACACTTGAAAAATAAAACCCATACAGTAATGCCTTAAACGCATTCTTTAAGGCTTTGTGTTAATTTCAGAGTTGATCCAAGTTATTAAGACAATTTGAATATAATATGTGTCTACCCAACTAATAGACTCTGATGCATGTTATTACAGCACCATAATTTAGTCTGCGATTGGGTGTAGTATGTAGCACAGCCAGCAAGAAGAGGTAGAAATGTCTTTTCTTAGTGCAAGTGGAGAAAAACTCAGTAGTCTCTGTCCCTGTGCTGGTGACAGCAAGAAGTACTCTGGTCCTACTGCTCAGAGAACAATCAGGACCCTCACTGCCTGTTCCCACAGACCCTGAGCAGTGAAGGAATTCAACACCCGCAGACTCATGCCAGTGGTTGGGACGAACAGAGAAAATGCACTTGTTTGTACAGTGCTATACATGTTCATCTCCCAGCACAATGAATGAGGGTGCAAAATAAACATTTCTGACTTCAAACTTTTACAACTTAACACATGCCCTTTGAAGAGCTTAACTGCAGCAGCTGCACATCCACTGATCTGATGAAGCTTATGTGTTCTGACATCCTCTTCATTCTTTTTTTCCTGACTTGATCAAGCGAATTTGTAGCTTCTACACTTCATTTGGTAAAGTTTTGCAAAGCAAACAGCATTTTGTGCTTTCTGAGTTTGTTTGTTTGGGTTCCTTTTTCCCATTTCTCCTCTCATTCCATGATTGGGATTTCCTGTTTACCTCTCAAAGAGCTTCACATCATCCTTCAGTTCCGAACTTCCTCTTTCTGACCCATCCTGTACTACTCCAGACAGCAAAAACTTAGACATCTGCTTTAATTAAGGTGGTATTAAAGCCCCAATTTTTATCTGTTTCACAAGGCTCAAACTTCTGAGCCATTGAATGCATCTTCCTCTTATGAATTCTTGAGTGTGACTACATGATGGTTTGTTCCCATTTCTGTAGTTAAGGCACAAAAAGTGACAACCATCTCACTCTATTTCACTAGTGTAAAACCAGTGTGGGTAACAGAAGAAAGCAGCAGTAAAGCATACTCTAGTTTCTGAAAAGAGGCAGATATGAGATGGAGCATAAAATTGATTGGGTTGCCATTTCTTTAAACTCTGAACTAATTTCTTTGTTTCAAACAGAAACAGTCTTACAAGAAGATCTCAAACAGCCAGCTCAAGGAGTTACAAAATAATTAGCAACACCCTGACCTTGCAATAATACAACAAACCAGTATAATTTTCCATTCTGCTAAGTTATAAATCAGTCACTGAATTCCTGAAAATAGTTATGTTTTAGAACACTTATAATTAACCATCTTATTTAGGGCAAATGCAGGGTATTATTCCTTAAAACAGTGTTTAAGAGTAAATAGAGATCATGGCCACTTTCCTGGGAATCCTTCCAAAAAGGAGAACTATGTGAATGGTAAGTTATTATTGGTATGTTGTAAGATTAATCAGGACATTCTGAAAAAATGTATAACTTTAAAAAAAAAAAAAAGTACGCATACTACTTTTTACATTTGTAAGACTTAAATTCAACAGTAGAAAGCATACAATAATGGTGTGAGGATGAAATAAATATATCAGGAAACATACCTTCAGCCCTAAAAATTAAGTTCACTTTTTTTTTTCTACCACACAAAAATTAATTGCTGCTTCATATAGAGAAACAACTTTGGAAAATGGGACTCTGACTGTAAAATGCTCTTGAAAGAGAACTTGGTGAGACTTGCCCACGTTAAGCTTAAAGAACATATTTTCTGAAACTCCTTTACAAAATAAAGAAAAGAAAAAACAACTCTGGACATGCAGGAAATACCTGGTTTTGTGTGGTAGTCAGTCATGAAAATTAGAAAATATATTATGAACTGTATGGAACTACAGCCCATCTGACTATGTTAGACATTTGGGTCTAATGGCACTGGTGTTTAATGCTGATTCTCTGACTAATAAATGCACGTAGTTGGGTAGGACACAGCTAGGGTGCATGGCTGAATACAGCAAAAAACATTCAAAGTGTTAGGGATGGTAAAATTACCTTTGACTTCAGTGTAGTAGGGCATACTTTACTTAAAAAAATGACTTGTAACACTTTGACATTTATCCCATCCATCTCTTTAAAAACACATCTAATTAGTTTAACTTGATCCAGACAACTTTTAAAAATTACATTAAAAATAAATAAATCCCCTGAAATCCCCATTTTACTAGCAATAAGTAGAGAAAAGTCTGAATTTAAATGCTAGCTTTGACCCTTGTCCTGGCACAAAGTTAATGTTAAAAAAAAAAAAAAAAAAAAAAAAAAAAAAAAAAAAAAAAAAAAAAAAAAAAAAAAAAAAAAAAAAAAAAAAAAAGGGAAGGGGGAGAGAATCCAATATGTCTTTTATCAAAAGTCAATTCAAATATCAATATAAAGTTCAAAACTTCTGCAGCACACATTATCATTAGGATGAAATATTCAGTGGCTCTGTATTCCGGTCATCTTTTGACAATAACCTACAATGTCTCAGAGGTGGCAGGTGCTGGAGAATTCAGTGAATTTTTAAAGAAAATCTCATTTTTCAGGAAGCAGGGTTGAAAACCACTAATTTGTATTAGCATGTCGTCGTTTAAATTGCACCCTCCATTTTAAAATCCTGAACATCTCCTCTAAACATTAAAAATTTTAGCCGCTTTGAATCTTTTACAGTAGGTTTATAAAACTTTGAAACACTGCTACTTAATAGCCATTTCCATCTGTTGCCACAGTGAATAACTCTTTGTCCTGTGCAAAATAGGAAGTCACATTTTTAGAGCTCATGTAATGTTCTTCAGAGATAAGCTTCTCACAAATTATAGCTACTAATAATGTTTTGGGTTTCCTTATGTGATAGGTGCAAGGTGAACACAAGGTTGGAGCAAAATTAAGTAGAACTGCTTTTACAATTTTTTTTCAGATTAAAACTTTGCTAACATTTAATATTTGAATTTAAGCAAATGTTTAAAAAGTAAAGCATTTGTGATTATCAAATGAGTATTAAAGCAAAATGGAAATTGGATTGCTAAACATCCTATTCCATTCACATGGATATGCACACAGAAGATATTTCACATTTTGGAAAGCATCTGCCAAGAAAAAAAACTTTTAAGTACTTAGTTTTGTTTGGAACTCCACTCACTGACTTAATTCACACCACACATAGGGCAGAGGAAAAAGCACTTCTCCCAGAAACAGAACAGCACTCCAAGTAACAAGCACTGAGACTTTCAGTACCATCATCATGCATTGCATTACATTTCCATGAGCCTTTACTAACCAAAGGACATTAGGCTGATCTGTTACCAAGGGGTAAGACCTTTGGCAACTGCTACCATGTTTCATGTTCACTGCTACCAGGCATGCTTACCAAGAGCTCCTTCTTCCACTCCCATCAACACACTCAGCTATGTCAGCCAGCTGTAACAGGAGCAGGTGACGGAGAAGTCATAGAATCATCAGGGCTGGAAGAGCCCTTTAAGATCATCAAGTCCAGCTGTCAACCCAGCACAATCACAGTGACTCCTAAACCACTGAACCACATCACCCAGATCCAGATGCCTTTTAAGCACCTCCAGGAGTGGTGACTCCACCACATCCCTGGGCAACCTATTCCAATGCCTGACCACTCTAGCAGTAAAAATTTTGGTTTTAATATCTAATCTGAACCTCCCCTATCTCAGCTTAAGGCCATTTCCTTTGGTCCTTTCACTGTAGGCGTGGTAGAAGAGACCAGCACCCACCTCAGTAGAACCTCCTTTCAGGTAGTTGTAGAGTCATACTATTGTAGGACAGAGCAGTGGGGAAACCTGTGCCTCTGAGAAGTACAGCCCAGGTGCTCCTGGCTGTGAAGGAGAATGTAACCTAGGACACCTTTGTGAGATCTTCTGATGAGAGCTAAGAGCTTGAGGTGTGTGTGACTCTGTAGTCTCATTCACTCCCTTCGTACTTTATGTGACGTTACAGAGAACAGAAGAGCAGCTATTCTTTCATTTCTTTCAGCACTTGCCTGAATGAAAACTTCTGGATAATACATGCAGTACATAAGAGGAAAGTAAATTGTAGGAAAAGATATTTTCTATAGTCATTTCCACTTCAATATATGAAAAGCAAAACATTAACTGAAAAGGGCGTGAATGAAACTGAAGTAAACTTACAAAACCAGCTGCATTAACAATAGAAACCTTTTCTTTTCTTTTAATTTCCTCTCCTCTGGCAATAAGATTCCAGAGAAACCAGCTTCAGAGAAAATGAGCAAGTGAACAAGTGCCTAATGACTAGGTCTATACTGGAAACAAGGACTGCCCAGAAGAGATCTAATGCCATTTTGAGGCTGACTTCACAGAGTAAATGAAGCCTTAGATTTGTATTTGACTGACTTTGTTTCCTTGTCTTCAGTGATTTCTTTTTAGTCTCAGAGTAAAATCCAGATTGTTGTGACAATTGTGAGAACAAATTTATAAATCGCTTGGAAGAAAAAATTGGTATTGCTGATAATTATGAAATTGGAAGAAATCAGCAAAATATGTTGCATTGGAAACCAGTTTGTTTCCTCTTCCATCTCAAAGTTGGAAACACAGAACTGCAATAGTCTATTGCTGATGTGGTGATGTAGGCTCTAGTACTCCAGTTAAGGCTTTGGACTCCGTACTCCTACCTTAGTATGGACATAATTTTTGCCTTTCTAGTTTTGTAGGAATGTGAAGACAACTGACTCATTTGCACAAAATGTCAGCAGTCTGAAAACTTTAGTAGGTTTCCCTCATCTTACAACCACCAAGAAATAAGTCTGCGTGCTTTGGTCTTGAAAAAATACAGCAGATGTCTCCTGGATTTTTAAAAATATAATTCACACCTCAGTTAACCCATATTTCTTTGGAAATTCTGGCACTTAATTGTGTGGAATTGAAGGTAGAAAACTACTGTGGAAGGTAAACTTTAGGGATCAGCTTCCCCTGGAGCCAGTCAGCCACACCTGCACCACGTACACGTACACACATACAACCCATGCTTCTCACAGCGTGGTTGTGTTTTGTGTGCATTTTGTTTTATTATCTTACTTCATTTTACTTTTACAGTGAAAATGACGCTTTCATGCACAAAATTACAATAGTTCTTTCTTAGCTGCATGATGAATAAGGGCCACCGTTTGTATGTTTGATCTTGAGTTACAAAACATTGGTACTAAAATATGTAAGAATAAACACTGTGAAGAAGGGATAAGTTTTTAGTTTTAAACATCTGCTTTAAAGTGATATGAGGGAGTGAAATTAAATTTAATAATCTTTCTTCCTTCCTCTGCTTTTGAAATCATAAGACAATGTGGTAGAACATGTGTTTCAGATCTAGTGTGGTATTTTCAGATGTAGACAATTCATTATCTGTGGTTCTCCTTTTCTGCATAAAACCATGATTTTTCTAAGTACAAAATTGTCTGCTAAATTGTCCCCAGGTTACACAACACAAAGCATCATTTATGTTTAATAAGGCATTACCTCCACCTGCTATAGACAGTGTTTATTCTGCACATTTTGTTTTCTCTGTTGGATTACAGCCAGTGAACTCAATAGTTTGTTGGAAAGCAAAGGATCTTACATGTCAAATTGTCTGATTTATTTTACATGAGTTTAATCATCAGTCAGCCATTTTTCAAAGGAATAGAAGGGAGGTTCTTTCAGGTTCTTTCATGCTTTTTAATAGATATTTCTACAGTGAGGTTTTTCCATGCTTTTTAATGGATATTTCTCCAGTGAAAAACTAATTCTTAGTATCTCTGTCATATTCTAACTCAAATATGCGTGTGCTTAACAGGCCACAGGGTGTGAGCCAGTTTAGACACTCAGCTACAGGACTTCTGCACTCACATTAATCATACACTTGAAAATTATCATCAGTTGTGCTAACCACCTGCTCATTTTGATTTACACAATGTTTTCTGGACAACTTTGATTATACCTATGCCCATCTTTATGCCTACAGCTGTATGCCTCAGGGCATCACACCTCCTTGGACTAGTGGATCAGCTTAATCAAGAGAACTTCATCACACAGAAGCTAAATCTTTTGACTGACTGTCCATTTAAATCAGTCAATTGAGAACAAAGCAGTAAGTGACATAACATTTTTTTCTTTCCTCTTCAGGACACAACTGTGGTAAATTAGGCATTTAAGAGAGACTTAACTTCTACAGTTCTCACCATACATGTTATTTTCAAGCAGCTCAATGATCTGAAACACCAATTAGTTTCAATTCACACCTATTTTTCTCTTTTAGTGCACTTTAGTTAATTCAAATCCTTTAGTTAATTCAAATCTAAATTTCCCTCCTTGTCAAAAAGTGGTAATTTTTTCTTTTTGTAAGTGTTTCTTCTGAAGTTCTGAAATACATATGCCAAATGCCATTACTTAAAACTTCATACAGAGGTCTGACACCATTTGCCAAGTTTCCTATTTTCATGGTTTTAGGCCCAGCATATTCTTTTGCTTTCTCTCCATTGATTAACATATTGTTTCAACTCTCTAGAAACATTCTGCCTTCAATATTCTTCTTTCTCAACCAGCTATAGATTTTTACAGGACACCATAGTGACATTGCCAAAGCGGACTAAGATCACCACAGTCTCATAAAGCGCTGCAAATAAACGTGCAATGTATGTTAGAAAGGTTGGGTCTTCCCCTCTCTCACACATCACAACTGTTTCTGCAGTGGTATCAGAAAAACACTCAATACTTAATATGAAAAAACAGAAGCCTTCAAGTAAGAATGCCTAAAAAAAAATCTCCATTATTTATCAGTTTTCAGATCACTCATTTTCATCAGTAAATGGTCCAAAAAAAAGGAGGAAAATTCTTAATCAGGTTTTTACCAGATATGCTTAAAAGCCTATAAAATCAGTGATATCTACAGCTTTGCGAGTATGGTAGTTTCTTATTTGTTCCAAATATTACTATTACATAATAGATGAAAATAATGGGGGGGAATAATTTACTGCTTAAATATGGCTTTTGTTTGAGTGCCTTTAATGCAACATAAATCAGGTCATACTTAGAAGAAGAATTCAAAAATGACAATCAAGTAACATAAGCACTTTAGAAACGCATTTGTTACTTTATTTTTCCTTTAGAAAACTAATGCTGATGACTGAATACCTTAATTGCCCTTATTAACTTTTTAAATAATTTATTTCTACATAATCATAACATTGTTCAGCTATTAATTAGTTTGTGATTGCTGATTTTGAATTTTGTGAGAAATATAAGAGGTGAGATGACATATCAAATCTCCTGCTGATGAGTTGACAGTACAGGATTACCCAATATTACCCAATAACTTTCCCTCTATATACAATACAAAGTTACTTATCTGTGCACCTCCTGATGTTCTTTCATGAATGCTACCTATACAAATTAGGATGTTGCATATACTGCTTCCATCTACTGCAAAACAAAATATCAGGTACACCTTAATCTTTTCACTTAAGGTGCCAACATTGCTCAAGACCTGTCGGAGTGCTCTCTCAGTCCAGTCATCAGATTTCTATATATTTCATGTCTATCTGACAAGTTTTACATGTGATATTCTTAATTATGGAGACAGACTTCATAAAAATTTATTATGCTCACATTTAAAGAAAAAAAAACCAAAACAAAACACTTTTTTGCCCCAAAAGTGGAGAAACAGCTCTACACTTGATGACTGGATTTTCAGAAAAATATGATGTGAATCTGTTGGTTTCGACGGAAATCTGGAACTACCTCTGATATGAACTATAGTCATGTCTTATTTCGACACAAATGCAAATCTCAGTTTATATATATGCATGTTATATGCTACTGCCAAACAAAATATCTCCAAGCTCAATCTTGTAAGTCTCCTGCACACTTGCAGTCGAATGTACATATGAAAACCACACAAAAGAAAAATTTAATTTTCCCTCATATCAGCAGCTGAGAGATCTAGCATATGTACAAGGGTCAAAATTTGCAGCTAGCTGTATTAGAGGCACAAATAACCTCAATGCCAGACAAAATGTAAAAGCCAGACTAGAATACATCCAAGACAGACTATCCACTTGAGACAACTTTTATTTAGATTTATAGAACTACCTTCTCATACTCACGTTCCAAAATGAAAAGGCTAGGCAGTGCAGAGCATCAGCAAAGTCCCAAAAAACTGTCCTTCTCTTTGTGTATTTTTGCTCGGCCACTCCACAGCATTTGAAGACATCATAACAAAGCAAGGAAAAATCTTATCCACAAATATAATTTATAAACTTATTTGTATAGAGGCAGTGAACAAGGATTAACAAAAAACAGAAGTACAACTATAAGTCACAACCATTTCTCTAAACCAATGAAAAATACAACTGCACTTGCTTTGCCAAGGGCTCGTTCTGGACATCTCAACTGCACATTTTCTAGAGATTTTTGTTCCAGATTGCAGTTAAATCTGGCCAGGGATTCAGACTCTCAAAATTCAGGATGTTCAACCTCTAAACAGTCACAAATGCTCAGCTTTTCATCTACAGTTCCTATCAAATATAGAAACATCTTTCATATGTTTAGTTTTTACACAGATTTCAGTACTCCTCAAACTTATTTTAAACCATTTCATAGCTATCCTTCCTGCCTGTTAAACACATCAAGTGCTTCAGTGCCAGCTGGTGTCAGAAAAGAAAGTCTAAAAACAAAAAACATACTGCTGGCTGTCTTCTACCCTTGCTGGCACCAAC
>NW_020956030.1:361308-362697 GCF_003031625.1 Empidonax traillii
AAAAAAAAAAAAAAAAAAGGAAAAAGCAACCCACAGGTGAAGGAACCAAGAGCAAGGTAATGCTACTTTTTTTTTTTATTCTATTCTGTTATGACCAGTGAACAGAAGAAAAAAAAAAAGCCTTTGTATTGTGTGCATTCAAAACTTTCAGGAGATTTATGCACTCAATCCAGTACTGTCTGTACCTTCCCTTTCAGCTACCCTACACTTTGTTCCCTCACAAGGATGAGGGTCCAACCACCATATGAGCACTCATCAAAAGCATTGGAAGAGATGCTCCACCACCACATCAGATGAGGCAGAGGTATACAGCTCCATTTGTTCAATAATATTGAAAAAAAGAGAGAGATTGTATAAATCTTTCCAAACTAACATGCCCAAATTATGTTCTACTTTGGCATTTGATGAAAAATATAACCAGGAGATGTCTCATTTACTTCATGCTCTGAACTTGTTTTTTTTGTCAAAATAGAAAATTTACAGTCAGTGTGACAATTTTCTATAGGCAGGAGACTTTTTACATACAAACATTTTGAAAACACTGAGGTTTGCTTTAATTGGATGCATTTTGTGGAGGACCTTTAAATGAAGACTATGCATTTTTAAAGAAATTCCTACAGGACTGAACTGTTA
This sequence comes from Empidonax traillii, assembly GCF_003031625.1. Lineage (NCBI taxonomy): Eukaryota > Metazoa > Chordata > Aves > Passeriformes > Tyrannidae > Empidonax > Empidonax traillii. The sequence continues at coordinate 361,942 of NW_020956030.1, forward strand.
AACAGTAGCTGTAGGAATATTTTAATTAAAAAATTGTAATATATAAATTATATATTTAATACATTTTTTATGTTTTCAGTTATTATTTTCATAATATAATTTACTATATAAAATTATAAAAATTAGATGGCAAAATTAGCTCTCCCACCATTAGAAACTTTAAAAATACCTGTGATGTGGATCTGAGTAGAAGAAAAAGGTCTCACTCAGTCCATGTTAATCAAATTTGTGGAAAAATATCAACAGGTTGGAAACTGCAGTATGTGAGTCTTCTTATTTTCCCTCCTATCACTAAAATTGAAAGATCTGCATCTATTTTGTAATTATTTTTAATACAAGTAATGTGCATTTTTCTTCCAGTAAAATGTTTACTATCACAATTAAAATATTTTCATACCTATTGCAGTTACTTGTCATAGAATCATAGAATCATTCCAGCTGGAAAAGATCTCCAAGTCTGAGTCCAACCTTTGACCAAACGCTACTTTGACAACTAAACCACAGCACTAAGTGCAATGTCTAGTCATTTCTTTTAAAACAGTACCTTACATTTTTTACCAAATGCATTGAAAATAAGTGTATAAATAATACTGATAAAAATAGCTGCAACTGAATAGAAACATCACTTCATATAACTGGTTTTCATGACTACCACTTTTATGAGACACAAACGCCTTTTTTACCTATAAATAGATGTTTTAAATTAAAAATTCAAGCCAAGGCATATTAAAAGCTTAAATCCAGTGTCTTTGGTTA